>NC_077224.1:32615462-32836098 GCF_024763615.1 Phlebotomus papatasi
AAATAATGTTTATCTGAAAATCAATCCCATTACTTTTAAAACTATTTTGGGGGACCTTTTGAGAGATTTATGAATCGGTTCAAATCGGTTGAGAACCGGTAAACGCTAAATGATGCGAAAGTACTTTTGCGGCATAGCATCTAAGTCACGAGTTCGAGTATTTCGCAAAGCCTTGGATGCTTTGCCACCCCTTTTTTTTGGATTGCTCGAAAACGCGTCGTGCAATTTTCACATTTGGATATTCTGTAAAAATTATCCAGGCGCACATTTCGTCCATATACGAAAATACCATTCTAACATTCCTAATAAAAGTTTTTCAAGGTCAAAGGTTGAAAAAGTTTACGAGTAAGATCTTGTAGAATCGTATCATGTTTGGGTTCGTTGGAAAGGTTTTCGAATTTCTGATAAAACTAAATTGGTTCCAATCGGTCCTGAACCGGTTCATAACCTATAACTAATTTTTATCCGATATTCAATTATATTACACTTAAAATATTTTGTCCAATGTTTTGAGTGATTTATAAATCGAGCTCCTCCATTCCCCCGGTGTTCGTCAGAAAAATATTCCTCTTTCAAATTAAAAGACTCAGGATTTTCTCCAAGACATTCTACCCTTGGTGTGGGTCTTTTCAGTGGTAGAATGGTCTGATGCGTAATTGTTAATCAGACGTTAGACTTTTTTTTTAAATATTTAAAAGGTTCTAAATTGACTCACTGAAAAGAACCCACACCAAGGGTCGAAAGCTTTGGAGAAAAACCTGAGTCTTTTAATTTGAAAGAAGAATATTTTTATGACGAACACCGAAAGAATTGAGGAGAGCATAAAGTTTCCGTCATACTCTAGAAGATTTTTAAATCGGTTCAAATCGGTTATGAACCGATAAATAATTCTTGTCTGAAAATCTATTCAATTACTCTTGAAACTATTTTAGGGGATCTTTTGAGGTTATTTATGAATCGGTCGAGAACCGTTTGACAGAAAATGATGCGAAAGTACTTTTCAAATATAGCATCGTCACGGGTTCAAGCATTTCGCAAAGTCTGGGACGTTTTGCCACCCCGTTTTTTTCTTATAATTGTCACTTGATTTACAGATTGCTTATTCAGCGATTTTCGCGATCAGTAAATAAAAATCGTGTGATTTTAGTTTTGATATTTATACAAAAGTTCTGCGATCTTGCGATTTTTGTCTAATTCACTTGATCACCGTCGATCAGTCGTGCAAAAAGCCTTTGATTTTGCAACCTATGAACAAAAGTTGTACGAATTCTCTGAAATTTCTGAAAAATCGCGGGATTTCGTATATGTAGTTCAAAATTTCTCACAATTTTGTGATTTCTGTACAATACAATATTGCCATTTGATCAATCACAATTCATTCAAATATTTGTAGTTCCTACACCATGGACCCAGTATTTTGCGATTTTCTCCCTATCCACAATTCTTTGACAGAATTTTGGTGTTATTATTCCAGTTTAGCGAAAATGTATATTAAAAGCAATAATAGATTTTCAAAAAAAAAATAAAAAAGTCTCCCTGATAGTACGATAATCTAACTATTGAGAATCAGTGTAAAACAATGCATTAATAAATATCGATGTACTCACTTGTGAACAGGAACTGTAGGTGCCATTCATATATTGTTCAGTTATATGAAGATCAACTTCTGTTATGTATTCTCCTGTGGGTGAAAGAGATAGAAAGAGAAAAAAACAGTAAATAATAATTGCATTTATCCGCTCATTTCCTCAATAATCTATTGATTTTGACCATTATCAAGGCAAAACATAAGCCACCGTGGAGATAAAATTGTAAGCATGACAAGAGGTGAAGAAAAAAACAGCTATGGCAAATGCTTTCCACATTGAACAGATTTTTCCACCCAGCAAGGTCAATCTTGACGGAATGGATGTTTTTTTTCTCTTGTGTCTGCAAGCATTCTACGCGCCTCCAAAAGTATCCTCTTTCTATCTTTTCTCTTTAGACTATTAATAATTTTTCGACAACATCTTCCTAAAAATAATATTTATCCTCTATCTGCATATCTCAACAATGACTATTCTTAGCTTTTACCGAAATTTAAATTCACTTTTTTTCTGTATACAAACAGAAGAAAAAAGAGAGAAAGTTTGGCATCGTCTTTGTGAGAATCTTTTAAAAACTCAAAACCCCATTCGGTTATTCATTGAGTGGAAAATTGTATCTTTTCATAACACGATAAAAAAAATATCATGATGAATAATATGTTTCTAATTGAGAATATCAATAAATTATAGCTTTAGCAAAATAAAGGATTCTCACTAGATTTTTTTTCTCACTCAAACTTATTATAAAAATACAAAAGATATAATTGTTTGAAAATAAAAATGTACAGCTAAGAATTTAATATTTTTATTCTAATAAGAGTAACATGATCGGTATTTTGTTCTAAGGTTAAGAATTTCTAGATAATTTTATGTTTATATAATTTTGCTCGTGTTCTCTGGCTTTCAGAACTGTTTTATTTACAGCAATTTATTATAATGCACACGTGAAGATAAATGGTGTTTTTTTAAAAAAAATTAATGAATGTGTATGACCTTAAGATGGAGTATGAATAATTTAGTGATTCGGATTCGGAGTATAACGAGAAAATCTGATACTTATTTATTTTAAAATCATTAAAATTTTATTATAGGTTTCTCATATTTCATATAGGGGAAAGTGTTCTCCCTTCGAACGTTCATGCCTTTGAATATAGTAAAGAGAGGTAATCCGGATACTTTTCATTGAGTGCGACTTTAATGCTTGTTTTTGGACTGATGAAATATTTTTTTCGCCATTCCAAATCAATAGAATTATTCTTTGTTTAATTTAGAATCATAATAGAAATAGAATTTTAGCAATAATATTGACGAAAATTAATAAAATTACGATAATATTAGTATATGCGCAAGAATGTTACTGCGACGCTTTTATGTAACTCCGTTGAATTCGATCAAACTCGGATGCTCATTTTAAGGAAAAGTTTAATGCATAAAAATGAGAAGATATTATTTCAAAAACATTTTTTTAGAGTTTTATTCCATCAATTTATTTCATTAATTTATTATTTAATTATATATATTTTTATTTATTTTAAGATTGCACTCAATTCTTTGATTTTTCCTCGGTTTTCTTGGCTGACTTCCTTCCACGTTTTTTCTTTTCAGCTTCAATTGGCATTTGAGCCTTTTCCTTTACCATGTTTTTCTCCTTTAGTTTTATCTCCTTTTCTTCTGCCCTTATATTTTTGTTCCTCTCTCTGGTCAACTTCCGTTCAGCAATTTCTTTCTTTTTTGTAAATCCTGCCTCAATTTTTCCTCCTGTTCCGCGATAATTTCCTCGGAAGATACAATATACTGGTGTTTGACATTGCTGGCTTTGACCCTCTTCTTCTGACGACGTTTTGGAATTTCTCCTGGCCAGAAATAGCATTTTTTTAGTGTGTCGAAGATCGGTTGAGTCTCAGAAGTTGCAGAGAGTTGGTTCCCAGGGATGACTGGATCATTTGAAGGATTATTGTCGGTGGCCTGATCGTGCTGGTTATTGATAATGGACTCCTCTGAATGTTGGAAAACAATTTTCGGGAAATAAAGACCAGCATAGAAAAGTGGCCCATCCATCCAGCCACTCTGTGGTGACGTTCCCATTTTCCATCCTTCTGCGTTGTGAATGGCAATTTTTGGAGTAATGTCAGTTTTATGAACAGCCATTGGAGGAGCAAGTTCGCCAGTAGCTGACACCCTGAGGAGTACTGTGATACATTGCTTCGATCCTGAATTTTTAAGAGATGGAACTACACGTGAACCTCTCCTGGACAGGACATTTCCATCTTCCGGTGTCAAAAAGAAGGCACTTTCGTCGCAATTAAAAACACGGTCTGGTGAAATGCTCAGAAGGTTGTGTTCTGTGAAATATTTAAGACAATTCTGAAACCATTCCGTGAGGTCTTCAGCAGTAACAGTAGCTCTTTCCAATGAGAAGGATTTTGGCTTGCGCATGCTGAGCTCTGGATGACGCTTAAGAAGATTCCTGAACCAAACGTCTCCGGGTCTTCCAGCTGTAAAATGGTTTGGAATTTTGTAGACCTCACAGATGAGTTTAACGCTGTCCAGAACTTGTTCCTTCCCGATGGGATGCCAGCCATCCGCACATCCCAGGATCCATTTGACAAGTTCTTTTTCCTGTTCTTTTGAAAGAATTGTTGGCCTGCCATTGGGGCACTCTTCCGGGTATCTGCCAGACAATTTGTTGTGCAGTGTTGTTCTTGGGACATTGAATGTTTTGGATGCATATGCTATGGTAGAACTATCTCGTACACACTGCAAGGCATTCCTAATACCTTCCTTAGAGTCGGGCTTGTCCTTATAGGTCTTTTCTTTTGTTCCCTTTGGCATCTGAAACAGAAAAAGAGTCCTGAACAATGCAAATTCTGAACCAAAACATTGACTTTCACCGCATCCGACATACATCGAAATGTAAACATTCACAAAAATCACTTATTTCTGTATGAATTATTAATATATTATCAATAAACTCTTACTCACCTTGTAGATCAATAACTACACTAACTTTTATTGATAATTTTGATTGCAAATGTTTTATTATATAGAAAAAACACTAAACTTTTTCCAGCGACGAGCTGTCAACAGCAAAATTTTCTCAGAAATTAAATTTTTAGTACACAACCCAGCTGACCCGAGCTTAAAAAATATTTCTTTTAACCACTTATTAAACCGATAAAAATATAATTTTTGGTTTTTCTTAAAGTAGAATAGTTATATTATGATACTTCAGTAATTAATTACAGAAATAAAAATATAAATTATATTTTAAGTGGATGTATCCGAGTTAAATCGGTCGCGGCGTCCGAGTTTTGCAATCGTCGGAGTTACATGGCCTTACTATAATGTGAATTTCTTTTGTTTTTCGTAAGAGATTTACACTAAATTATCACGGTATTATCAACTATTGATGATAAGCCAACTAATATTTAATAGAAATGTGTAATTCTCTTATGAGAACTGAAAGAAAATTCACATTATTCGAAGGCATGAACGTTCGAAGGGAGAGTACTTTCCCCTAGACAATAATTTCTTCGGCAATAGTTCGTATAAAGTTCGCAAAGATTTATTAGTTTTTAGGCAAAGAAATTATAGTACAAATTTTGAAGACGTTGAACTGAAAATTTTACAACATTATATTAATCCTTTAACCCTTTAAGAACGAGTGGGACATCGGTGTCCCAAAAAGAAAATTTTTTGACAACTATAGAAAGTATGTCCCCTAAATAGTCAAAAAAAACTTTTTCGTGTGTCTCACTCGTCACTAAAATGTTAAAGACGATAGGAATACCCGGAATACCGGTGTCCCAATTTTTTTTCTACAGCATTCTAAAGTTATGTTTTGCTCTAAGAAGTCAAAAAGAAAAAAAAAGATTTTTCCTGACCCTCAATTTTTGAGACTCTCGTCCTTAAATTGTTAAAAGTCTCAATGATACTGTGTCAAAATTGACAAATTTAGCAGGGCTGAAATTTTTTAAATGTTTTAAATTATAAATTCTTCTCTTCGGTGGTATAACCATTTCTCTGCTAAGAGAACGGAAAAATATCCACTTGTGGATTTTTTCATAGATTATATCGACCGGATGAACGAGGAGGATAATGCTATCTATAAGTATTTCTAAGAGTGACTTAGTACATTTGGGTACCTTTTCCATAATGGCTTCCCATTCAAGAGCTAGCCATTATGTTTTTTATTTATCGCCCTCCCCCTCACCCTTTTGAAGGCTCTGAAGCCAATTGGGTTAATTGAAGTAAAGACGTATTCCCGTAACTAAACACATTTACATGCTTTCCTTTATAGCCTAGTCATTTTGTCTCACAATGTTTTTTAAAGCAATAAAAGCAATGTAGAACGAATAAATTTTCAACAATATTTGCTCCGGAGGACAGTTATTAACGCTAAGACGGCGGTGGGCTCTCACTCAACAACTCCTCGACTATTAGTTCTTCACGAACGGCTACGCTCCTCACTCGATCTCGACGAATAATTCCCTTCACTGCCTTAAGGTACCTCATCTTAGCAGCTTGTTTTTGCGATCGTATACTTTCGGTCAATACCCAAATCTTATTTTTATGGCCATACGAACTATGTCTTCTTCACCATATTTCTGCGAAGCTCCCTCATTACTGCAGAAACCTGGTCGATTTGCGACGGTTTTCGATTGCTCGAAAACACGTAGTGCGATTTTTTCATATTTGTTATATTTTAGAAGTTATCCAGGCATAAATGTCCGGGGAAATCCCGGACATTTAATTAGGACTCCTTGAAAAGGTCTTGGAATTCCTGACAAACCTGAAGCAATTTCAATCGGTTATTAACCGGTAATAAACCGGTCCAATACCGATAAGAAATTTCTTCCGAAATGAAACTATTTAAATCTTAAGGTATTTTGGGCAATGTTTTGAGTGATTTACGAATCACTCAAAACATTTACGATTTCAACTTGTCACTGTTCTGGAACTTAAACGGTAAGAGATATCGACTTCCAGTCTTCGATGACCCCCAATAAGAAAACAATATCTCTCGACGTTCCGTCCGTCTGTCTCTATTTTAATCAACCTATCGCAAAGAAAAGAAATATCCTCTTGCATTCCTTAAAAACAATGTTTTTTCGGTTTTTCTCAAAATTGGCCCAAGCTTTTTCAATAGTTTTTTTTTTTAATAATTTCTTAATGGCTTTCTCATTCTATATAAAACAAGATTAAATCAGAAGTAACCCTATGTGCATACAAAGAAAAATTCTAACGGAGAGGACTTTCCCGTGAGTTCGAGCATTTCGCAAAGCTGGGACGCTTTGCCATCTCTTTATTGTTGATTGTCACCTTTTTCACAAAGTACCAGCAGAAGTTTATTTAAAAGGAGTGAATTAGACAAGTTTAGTAAACTTTGCTTTCTTCTTTTGCACAACAAAAATTTTCAATATACAAACAAATTGTGAAATAGAAGGATTATTTAAAAGGATATATAATATTGTATATATTCAGAACCTTTTGTGAAAAGGTCACGAATGCAACTTTCAACTCCTACCCCAATGTTAATGTGAAATTCTCCGTTCAAAGTCGAAAGATACATTAACAGCCCAGGATTTTCCTCGCCCGACACAATAGGGAGTTCCTTGACCTTTGAGCTTAAGTGGATTTATCATCCAAGCATTTTGGGAAAATGTGGAGAAAAGGGATTCAGAAGATGATGTATTTGCTGTTTTTTTTTCTTCTCCTTGGAGTATAACAACATATTTACGAATATTGTATATAGCTTTCGTGAATCAATTGATTGGAAATTCCAGGCTGAATTTTAAAAGTCAGATAGATTGAAATTTACATGAATTTTCTCTCAAGTTCTTTTGGAGTAAAAGGAAAAGAAAAACACACAAACATTTCAATTTTCTATGCATAGTGCTACAAAGAATCTCATGACAAATCAAAGAATAAATTGTTAATAAATATATTATACTTTATAAATTTTTTAAGAGGAATTGATTCTGTACGTTACCTTTGTCACCTTTTTCCTTGCTGATCACATTCATGAATTCAGATTGTGTTCTGCTGCATGTAAAATCACATATATGCTCCACAAGATTCGCCATACAGGACGGACATCGCTTTAAGAAATTGGCAGCCAATTCCACATTTTTGTTGAGTGTATCAATCTATTCAATAAAAGACGGAAGTTTTCTGTTAAACTCATTCACATTTTTCTTTCTACTTCTTCATCTTTTACTATTGCAAGATTCATTGCATGATGCCGTGTGTCTTCAAATCAAATCAATTTTAACTTTATTAACCTCATCCAATTGAATTTAGTTAACATTACATATTGCCTCAAACTCTCTCCAGAAATAAACCTCTTCGTGACAATTTCCCATCGCATCTTCTTTTTTTTTCTTACTTCTACTTCTCTCCTCTTGCCCTTTTCCCACTTCCCAGATCTTTCAATTTCAATTAAATGGTGGTAATTTAATTTGTCCTATTACGTTTGTGTCTGCAACCAATCCCGCATTCTGACATCTCTTTTGCTTTCTCTCTCTCTCTCTGTCTCAAAACTACATTTATTTATAATATGCGAATAAACTCACCATATCTACATCACAGCACGTTAAAGCTCCATCATCTTCAATAAGATGACCACACCACTTGGACAGTGCCTCCAAACCCTTGCTGTCCAACTTCTTTGCTGGACCATTGTATGGGCAGTATTTTTTGTGATTTGTCACTGGTTCTATATGGCAAACACCATACCAAATGCAATGTCCTGTTGAATTTGTCTCCTGAGCAGTCACCTAAATTTTTTTTTAATAATATAAACAAAAGTTGATTAAGACATTTTAAATTTAAAAAAACACATTATATATTTATAACAAAATAATATTATTCAATTTCCGTACTCCATTTACCCATATTTACAACCAATTCTAACAATAACTTTTGTACAATGATCAAATAGAATTTTGTCAACAGAGCAAATGGGCACCTTGCCAAGTCGTCCGCAATCTCAGAAAGACATTTTCACGTGTCGAAGAGGAAGAACAGTTGAAAACACTCCAACTAATATTATAAAATCGCTTTTTTTATGCTTTTTATGCTTGACTTGTGCTCAAGGGGAAAATATCTAAAGGGAAATTGATGTAATGTATTTTGTTTCTGATTTCTATATTTTTTCTATGTTTCCAAAACATCAAAATTTTACAATGCAAAATAAATTTAAAAAAAAATAATAATAAAAAATTTACGGTTTTTCGCGAAAAATACTCATTTTGGGATTCTTGATCAAATATTATAATTTATAATAATAATTGAAAAAACTTCGAATAATAGCATGAAGATTAATTTTCGATGTCCTTCCAAGACAAATTAAAGTCCGATTTGCCTAACATTATATAGGTATATGGTAGATAAAAATATTTTAAAATAAAATTGAATCTACTGGATAGAATAGCCTAATTCAGAACCTGCTCCAAATGGTTTTTTTTCACAACTCCAAGTGGAACATAGAATTTTTCCTTAAAGCAGTTTTCCTAATTAAGAGGCCAAAAATGATCTATTTTCTCGTTTTTTTTATCCTTTTGGAGGAAGAAGAAACGACCAAGCTTCACATATTATTTTGTATATAGATTTATACATTTATTTAAAATATTTCAATTTTTTCTTATAGAAAAAAAAAATTACAAAATGGCGGACTAACGCTGTCTTTCTGGCACAAATTTTTCTACACTCAGTCCCGGGATTATGCACATTTTCGAAACCGAAAAAACGCGCAAAATGGCATTATGCATCGAGAAAATTTGCGTACCCGCAGGAGATTTCTTTTGAATGAATCGGTCGTAGAAAGAATTTCACGCGAAGTAAAAATAGTCCGAAAAAAAATTCAACTGTTTAAAAGAAATTCATCAACAAACAGTAACCTACTCTTTGGCCAGGATTCCTCAATAAATTGTTAGAATATTAAAAATCTTCAGCTTAATATAAGGAATTAAAGTTTTATACTGAAAAATAAATTTAAATTTCCCACGTGACAAAATAGTATACATTGAAGCGTATTTTAAAAATTATTTCATAAATTAACTCCCAATGGTAGGCAAACTTGCATAATTGTATGTGCATAATTCCGTCAGGTGCATATTCCGAAGTGCTTAATATGCCGGGACCTCAGTCCTGTTACTGTACTGTACTGTTACTACGTTCTGTTTACTCAAAAACTATTTGTCGCAATTATTTTTATAGTGTCATATAAAACCTAATAATGGCGCTAAAACTGAAATTTGAGATATAAATTTTCATCAACCTTCTTGAACGTACAAAGTTTGGAGGCCTATAGACAGTTGAACACTTTTTATGGGAAAAAATAGAAAAATAGAGAAAAAATATTTTGTAAAATTGTTCGTAAATGTTTGTGAATTCCTATTTGGGACTTACTAAATGCTCGTAAATCATATAATCCACAAACAAGTTCGTAAAAGTTTGTACTTTTTTACACAAACGCTGTTCGTAACATGATCACTTGAGGAGAATTTTTTGTACATTTACAAATATTTGTTCGTAAATATTCGTAAACACACTTATATTTAAATATTCGTAAATATTCGTAATATCGTAAATATTCGGGACACTCACGTTACAGAGCAAGCGATCTATCACTTAATCACTTAATAATTAAATTTTCATTATCGTATAAGTAAATACTTTAAATTTAAACGCTCAATTCTTTTATAAAATGGGCTAATATGTTAACAAAATTAAACACAATATTATTTGCAATTTTAGACAATTTTAGGTCACTCTAAATTCATTTTTGCCATAACGTAGTGAGTATTTTATTGCTCGAACTCAAATAATCCACTTTTTCCCAATTTGTGATACAACGAGACGCCGAACGGTAAGAGATATTGCCTTCCCATCTTCGACGACCCCTCCCCATAAAAGTCAACCCCTTCTGACCCTCCAAAACCATTGTTTTTTTGGTTAATTTCGAAAACGGCTCCTAGATTTTTTTTTCATTTTCGTTTTATACCAATTCTAAAATTCATTGACATTATTAGTAGATTAGTGGGAAATATATATCTCATCGTAGGGTGAAAGGAACGTCTATTGACACTTTAAGAACTCGTGTCAGCACCTATTGACACCCTACTCTGTACCATTTGGGATATAAAATTTGAACATCTCTGTTTATAGTAAAAGGTGTATTTCAGAAAAAACGTTATAATTACTTATATTTTACTAGATACATTCAATAATTTTCAACATTTTGACAAAAGTGTCAATAGGGGTTCCCTGTCGAACAGACGTTCCTCCGACCCTATTTTAATTTTTTTTTTTGCAAAATCATCAGATAATTACTCCTTGAAAATTAGTTTATTTTTAAAGCAATGTTTATCATCCCTCTAGGAATACTATTGACTCTTTTCGAAAATTACGAGACCTTCAATATTGCTTTTAAACTGCCAAGCGTGTAGTTTCTAAAAACCCTGAAGAGTTCTTATAAAGGATTTACACCCACAACTTCCCTCTCAAGTATTGGAGGAATCATAAATCAATCTGCAATTTTAAAATAATTGCAGTTAATAAATTCAATCAACATTTCTAAATTTAGCTCTTAAGAACAAATTATTTTTGGCAAAGTGATTTCATTTTATTATACACACAATGCTGAAGCACTGCAATTCATCAGTTGAACACTGTATCATTGAGCTGCTTCCTCTGCAGAGAAAACAGACCAACAGCGTGCTTATTTTTTTTTTAGAAAAATAAAGAACCCCCCATTAAATTTTCATTGAGAATAATCTTAAAGTAATTTCCTGAGACATTGGATTTCTTTTTGTACTATTTTCATTTTTATTTTTTAATATTTAGGTCATCTTTCAATCTACACAACACAGAGGTCAATTTGTAAGTCCTCGTTTGTTGGGCTTAAAGAAAGGAATATTTTCCTGAAATTTGGTATAAATTATTAAAATAACACTACAAACTCAAGTTTTATATGAAGCAAAAATTTACCCTTCAACATATGAGTCGTACTATATGTAATGCTTGAATTGAAGAATTGCGTGTCAACGAATACAGCGCTTTGTTAACTTCTTTGACATTTTTGACGCTGAAATAACCGTGAGACAAACACATCGTATGATCAACAATTTTTTCTTCAGATCGTTTTCTTTTTCTTTTTTTTAGAGAGAGAGAGAGAGAAAAATAATAATGAGGAATAGTAATACTGTCAATAACCAAAATCAATGATTGAAAAAGTCAAGATTAATCTTTCAAATTCTTGCAAACATTTGATCATTTTGTTAATGTTGTATTAAGAAAAACAATTAAATATTTCTCCCACGTAAAGAATTATTTTATGAGTTTGTGTGAAAGAAAATAACTACAAAATAGCGTAATTGTGAGATCATCGGGGAAGAATATTGTGTCTCACATCGATTTTCCTCATTGTTGCTGAAATGCTCTTGAATTCTTCAAGTATGTAATTTTGTTGACACATCAGACAATAATTATTTGTGTTTGTGTAACTGTACCAGTAAGGTTCATTGGATTTTGTCTACGCAGGTATTAGATGTTTGTTGGCAGAAAACCCAATAGAAAAGTTTGTGAGAAAAACTGTAGTACTTTGGTCATTCGGTTAGTGTTTCAAAGGAGTTTTCAGACATTTTTCTCTTCGTCTTCCCAATATTTGCTGTGTTGATTAGCTAGCTTATGAAAGCTCACGCTTACACACCCAAAAACAAAAATCTACAGAAAAACTACATGTTATTCCCTTCCACATTATATATATATATGTATAACAATCTATTTTAATCCAAGTTGTGAAAACCCACAAATTTGTGGCATTCCCAAGAGGGTCGATAATATATATTGCCACACTTAGACAACTCAATATAGATTTTCCAAATAGTCTGACCATCAAATTGCTGGCCAAAAACTTTGTCCTAACCAATTTACTGTATAAGCATGCATTTTGTACAAAATTTTCAGCCTTGATTGGTACTTTTGAGAGAAATGACCCTGACTCTGGGCGCCGTCGCACAATTTTTCAAAGTCAATTCCTGCAAACAACCCTTGGATAACATATTTTTCACTCTCTTCCTCCATGATATTACCTTAATTTCCTCCACTCACACTCTCATTTTCCAATTTCATCATCATCATACACTTTTCTCCTATAAACCACTGAAAACCTTCCTCAAGTCACGAATAAGTGCAATTTCCTCCTATATAGCAACATTCACACAGGTATACAACAGTAGACATTCCACCCCCACTTTTCCCCTATCCAACAATGTATAAGGTAAAATGTGTGTGAGTCAAAATTGCGAATTAGTTTAAAGCTTCTTCCATCATCATAGTCATATGACTCACAAATTATTATCGATCAATGCAAATATTTGTGTGGATGTTTACAGAATTTATTTTAACATTGTTCATTCCTGAGAAACAATGCGAAATAAAAAGTTCTTTTGAAGAAAACCAAGATTTCTTCTACGCAATCAAAAGGAACATTCTGCAGAAGCTTGATGTGGAATTGAATTAAATGTACAGTAAATTCGTTTTTTATTGCTTTTTTCCATTTCATTCATAAAAATAAATTCTAAATATAAATCAGAAATAGAAATAGCTAAGGTCAAACTTTTATCCCGAAATAATCTAGTCTCAACTAACAGATTGTTTTACAAATTAATAGGTTACGTTCAATCTGTCATGTTTTATATAAAAAAATATTAATTTGTATGCTTATTAAAAAAAAGTGGGTTGCTTGAATAATAAAAGTTCTGTATACGGAGATTAAAAAAAACGAAGATATAGATTGATTATTTTTGGAGGTAATTCAATCATCTTTTTTGACCGCTTATCCCTATTGGGGTCGCAAGCCTAGAGGACACTAAAGAGGACACTCGATCGCCCCCAAGGCGGTCGATCCTAAGACGCTTCAAGGTAAAATCCTGAATTTGATTCAGCCACCTTGTCCTAGGTTTGCCCCAAGGTCGAGATCGCCTCACCATGGCTTGCAAAGCTTTTACGAGGAATCTTTCTACATTCAAGCGCTAAATATGACCATACCATCGAAGTTGTGATCTTTCAACTCGAAGAAGCAACTCCTTGACTCTTAGTCTTAGCTCCTCATGAACGGCTACGTTCCTCACTCGATCTTGACAAGTGATTCCCTTAACTGCTCGGAGGTACCCAAGGAGGTACCTCATCTCGGGTGCTTGTGCTCGCGATTTTACGCTTTCGGTCATTACCCAAATCTCATGATCATAGATGAGAATAGGAATGAAGACAGCTTTTAAAACCGATCATTTAACAGAACGACTAAGACTTTTATGATAAATTTAATTTCAATCTGCAATTTCTACCTTATCCTGAAAGCTAATCGAAAGTGATGTGATCGTGAATTTTTCAACATTAGAAAAATTGAATTTCGTGAAATGATTAAGTTTTTGGTTTAACCCTTTAATGCTTTTTTCTGAACAAAAATCAATAATAAAAAAGAAACTAATAAATAAAATTAATTAAGTGTTTTACATCTATCCTAGGACCATCCAACATAGTCTGATTCTTGTGTATTTTTTTGCTTTTATGAACGATAGGGACAATAGCCTAAAAAAATTTTCTGACGATACCAATGAATGATAATATTTACTCTAATGAAAAATATTATGTATGAGCGGTATACCTTCTATACCGGGTTATGCTTAAAAAAATTGAAATATAAAAAATAATAAAAATCATTTATTACTGTGGTCATTTGAAAATTCGTCACTTTTGAGCTTAAATATTCACTTATAGCAAATAGTTGGAGATTTGGAAAAAATATCCTAAATTCCTAGAACCTTATACTTTACGATTATGTACAAACGTTAGAAAGAAAGAACTTTAGGTAGTCAGGAAAAAATATTTTCTCTATGGAATAAGGGTAACCCAGTCGTCCTTAACCCTTTAAGGACGATTGGAACACCGGTGTCCCATAAAGAAAATAATTTTTCCTGACTACCTAAAATTATTTTTTTTCTTATGTCTGTAAATAATTGGAAAGTAGCAGGTTGAAGGAATCTAGAATATTTTTTGCAAGTCTCTAGCTATTTGCTATGTAGTAAATATTTAAGATAAAAAATGGCGAATTTTTAAATTCACAAATTTATAATTGATTTTATTTATTTTTTTATATTTCTAATATTTTTTAAGCAAAACCCTTTTAACAATATAAACTACAATACTCATACGTAATATTTCTCATTAAAGCGAAAAATATTATTCATTGGTATTGTCAGAAAAATCACTTAAATTTTTGGGCTATTTTTGTCCCCATCGTTCATAGAAGAACAAAATACACCGAATCAGACTTGGACTTTCCGAGGTTAGATGTAAGACTTATCATTGATTATGTTTCTCAGTTTAATTTTTATAGTTGATTTTCAGTCCGTAAAAAGTGTCTCGTCGTTAAAGGGTTAAGAAAAAGTTTAAAAGCAATGAAAATTCATTCCGAACTGGTAAATCAATAAAAGATATTTTTTCTTCGAAAATCAATTATTTCTAAATGAGTATATTTTAGTTTCAATGTGACATTTAAGAAAAAGCTCTTTGGATAAATTAGGCTGCGCATGTAAATATTTCAGCAAAAATTTACTCCAACTTGAATAAAAAAAATCGTTATTTGAAATTTGAATTTGTTGATAATCGATCGAATTCGTTAGCGATTTCTGTCTAGTCCGACGAAACGTAAAGAAACTCCTTTGTGGAATAGAAATAGCAAATAGTATATTTTGGAGAAGTTTCAGAAACTCATTTACTTGCTCAATAATAATAACTTTTATTTTAAGATCATTATGTGTTTGAGCTTATAACCCCATAATCTTTGCTTAATTAACAATAAGTCAAAAGAAATACCACATTTGATTGAATTTCAGGTCATAATGGCATTAAGAGATGCACATTCCAGTAAAATCGGCTCCCATTGCAAAACACGCAACTATTTCCATTTCTCCCCACCATCAAATACGATTTCTCGCTATACTAACAAGGTGGAATTGAGTATATTATTCCAAAATGCTATACATTCAAGGTGCTTGAAATATAATTTCTTCATACAACAAAATACAAATATAAAAATGTAATTTATAGATGTAGGTATGGATATTTAGCAACGTGAAGACACGTGGATTAATCAATAAATGACGTAATAAAGATGATTCATCCGGATTTTCGCATTTTTGAATATAAAATATGTCTACCGCAACTATAAGAAAAATATCCAAATTTAAATGATAATTTGAGAAAAACAGCATACAAGTTTTCTTGTTTTTTTCTTAAGTTGCTTTGAATGAGGTGAACAATTTAGAACCAAACCAGCACATGTTAGTTGAAATCGTGACACTAATAAAGTCACCAATAAAATCTAATAAGACGATAATTAAGTACTTAAAATTTTTGCCTCACTACATTGCACGCAAGAGAATGATAAGTCAGTCATTGTCTCATATCACGGACTATTGTTAATGATAACCAGCAAGTTCACTTCACAGAGAAACTCTTAAGGTAAAGACATATTCATGGAAGTATATTTAACATGAGTCATCGACTTTTTAAATCAAAATTCTGTAGAAGTAACCACATCGGACAGCATTGTAATTTGACCTTTCTGCACTCACACACAAGCCGCCAGCATCTTGAAAATCATAATTTTGCAGCATGAATTGAATATAATTGAATTCAATTTGCTTGAATTTCAACTGCAGCTAAAGATTTGACATTCACATCTGGCCAAATGCGGAAATGTGTTAATTCAAAACATATTGTCAAACACAGAATATGATATGAATATAAAAAACACAATTTTGCAAAATATTTCACTTCCTTTTACTGCTTGTGTCTTTTTCGAAATGCTCTTTTGCTTTCCTATGCCTTGGCAATTACAAATTCATGTCTAAATGAAAATAACAGTGTGCTGAAAAAGATAGAGGCTGTAAAGAGAAAATGAAAAATTTATGGAGCTCAGGGGAAAAATTATAGGCCAAAATGTATAAATTTCATTCATCTAGTTCATCTCAGAAAGCACAAGTTGTAGTACATTTAAATTTATGTCGAAAATTGATTTTTTTTTTCCAAAAAATATAGAATGTGTGAGATTCTTCATAATCTCATCTATAATCCTTAAAAATTTTTATGTAATTTGATTACGATGAAACTTAGCCAAAGTGTGTTTTGCTACACCCTGGTTAGGATGTAGTGGGGTACCTTTCAAAATTACAAGTTCAAACCGAATTTGTATACATTCCAAATTGGATCACATTAAGAATCTCATCTGCAGTAAGCCAATCCAGGTTTAACACGAATAATTATACATAACTCATTCTTAATTTCAAACAAAAAGTCTGACTTGATGGATCTCATATAAATATTTGGATAAATCAAAATTAAACTATCTAAGTGAAAGTGTAATTATTATGAAATTAACCTCATATACTATGAAAGAAATTATTGAAGAAATTTTCTCAGAAAGAACATTAGTTAATAAATAGGTCTTCAATCTTAAAAGTTCCAAGAGGAAATAAATTTTACCGACACGCTTCAATAAATTGCGCATAACATTCCAATTATTGAGCGTCTTTTGCTATTTTACAGATGATGGGTTTTCTAGATTATTACCTATGTGTTGAATTTTATTGAAGAACTACTTGAAGAAAAAAACATTTATTTCTTTTTGAATTTTCCAGGCTATATATGTGTAATAAAAATAATACATCTAGACTTTTTGAAAACTTTCACTGGTTTAATCATAAAAAAAAACTACCAACATTATTTTGCAAATATCATATATATACGAAAAAACTTCCTTGACACCTTTCCTTGTATAAAAAAAAATGTTTCTATTTTGGATCGTCTAGCATATCAAAATCATACCCCATAATATTTCACAATTAAAATAATAACTAAACAGACACTAATTGAACTTTTTTCTGATGTTGAATCCTCCGTATATACCGGAGAAAATCTACTCTACACGTACGTGTGACTTTGAGAAATTGGCACAAGACCCTCCATCCCTGTCTTGAATAATAATTCAATTTGTGTCGGCACTGCTGGATTCGTCCAAAAACCCCATGGCTAGGCTATAAATAAATATTTTGTGATCTTCCACAGTATTCAACGTGCATTGCTACTTTTGGCACTCGAAACCTGTACGTCCTCAACACGGAAAGGCCCTCAAGTGGTCAAGTTTAATTACCTTTTGTGCCTTTTTGTTACAAATATTAATGTGTAATGTTAGTATTGATTTTGTCCCTTTCAATGAGAAAATACACAGCGCAAGTGTATTTTTATCCTGAAGGCTTGGGGCATTTGATAAGTTATGAAATTGCCATAATTATGCTATAAAATTCTATTACATTAGCTGATCAAAAAAAGCTTTTATTAACATTTATTTTATCTTCCTCTCTGTATTATTCAACGGCCACTAAAATATTTAAACAAACATCAAATACAACTGCATCAATTTGATTCTTCAACTGGATTTTAAAAGCCCTTACCCTAGTGGACTTTTTGTCCATGACATTTAGTATTTGTTCATTGAAAAGCTATAGATTTGGATGAGTTGGATTTATGGCCTGGACATATATAAAAACTACGTGTGCTTCAACAATTGGAGGGATTAAAGATATTCGATTATGTTCAAACGTTTCATCTACTGAGGTCATTTTATTTGCAATACTTATACAGTAGACTCTCGCTCAATCAGCTCTTTCTCAATCGGGCGAAAAATTTTGTTGACAATTTTCACGGTTAATTATGGAAGCTAATTTGCTCAAATTCGCTGTAGTTCTTCCTATTTTATCGTGATTCTTTATAATTGAGCGCTTCTTGTGGCATTTACAAAGGCTTTGACGCCCAAATCTATCGATAAACCGGATGACATTTTGCCCCAAATGCCCAATTAAGAGAGAGTCTACTGTACACCGCTCTCTCCGATATCCGGCACTTCGATATCCGGCTGACAGCTGCCAAACACTGACAGCTGACAGTATCACTGACGTATGCAACTTGACCAGCATGAATTAAAAATGTTTTTTTTTTCACTTTATCAAAGCCTTTGATACTTAATTCTGGTACAAAATGAAGCACAAGCGCACCACGAAGAAAATTCCGTTGTTTTTCGACAAAAAATAAATTCACACAGCGCAAAATAGAAAAACCGTTGACCAGATTAAAAAAAAACCCAAATGTCATTTTGTTCCCACGTCAGCCGGATATCGGAGAGGGCTGTGTAAAAACATCCAACTTTTTCTAAAACAGTCACTGAATTTGTTCACTTAACATTTTTGTAAAAAGTTAAATAGCGGAGGATCGGCAGGCGTGGGCTCCTAGCCTAGATGTCCTAAGCCCGCGAACCCAATAGGGATATGCAGTTGAAAATTATGATGATGATTTACATTCTATAGTCCTAGATCCGTCACTTAATAGACTTAACCGTCTTAACCTTAGGTCATTGCATTTCCGAAGAGGATTTACGAGGTAAATGCCGTCGTAAATATGTCTTAAAAAGCTCCAGTGTGGAATAATAAGCTTCGCAAGGATGAGGACGACCAAGCCTAGCAAGTTTTTCAATGTAAATTATGCTTT
Organism: Phlebotomus papatasi; assembly: GCF_024763615.1. Taxonomy (NCBI): domain Eukaryota; kingdom Metazoa; phylum Arthropoda; class Insecta; order Diptera; family Psychodidae; genus Phlebotomus; species Phlebotomus papatasi. The sequence continues at coordinate 32,634,659 of NC_077224.1, forward strand.
GAAAAGACGAGGCAAATCCAGCAGTCACCGACAACGTAGACTCAGTCTCTACACTGAGAAAAAAACGGGGGTGCGATTAACTTTTTTTTCTCATAACTTTACCACTTTTTAGGTGTAAAAATATATCAACATTTTTTAAATGTTAAGTTTACACCTTTTTAAGGGTAAAATTAACATGAAAAGGGTAACTTTAAACCTAAAAAGCATAATATTTACACCGATTTCGGATCAATACTGCAGGGTAAAATAAACATTTCTAGAATGTTATTTTAACTTTTTCGGATTTCTCTCAATGTAGCTCAGATTAGTTTACAGTGGGGGCAGTTTTCCTTGTAGAATCGCCGCACCTAGGCTTCCTTTAGTCCCATTATGCATCTATTATTAAATTGTGGAGCTCAGAGCAAAAAAGGCACATATCCTATGGATGAAGCATAAGATATGTGCCATTTTCGCTCTGACCTCCACAATTAATCCCTAATAAGGGCAAGATGGTTCAAGCCAGCCCGTTTTTCGGATAAACTTCAATAAATACAGCGGTTTTAATCTTAGTACAGAATCCAAGAGTAACTAAAAGGAAGTAAAAGTAACTAAAAAAAAGGAACTTACTTAGTTTGAATATAGTTCATATTGGTATGTATTGAAAGAGTCTACAGAGAGGTACAAAGAGGTACAGAGTCTTCCTTAGAAACTTGACCCTATTATATTGTATAAATCGGGATGCAATGGTGTCAGTTAAAGCAATTCTAGACATTTTAACTAATAATGCAAATTGTTGTACAACTATGAATGTTTCATGTAACTAAGATTCAACACATTTTCCTTCTCATTTCCGTGTCATTTATCAAACATTTTCTAATTGAACCCATTGTTATTATCAACTAACCATAGACATGCACGTAATTGTGCCAGTCTTCTAAAAACCACTAACAAGTCTATTTCAGTAACATCTTCAACTAAATGAAAGGCGACAGAGAGCAAATTTAATTAGCAATGTCCAGTGAAAGAACGATTTTCACACAAAATGGTCATCTCTGGATGTGTCAGTAAGCCAAATGGAAAAATTGTCTCTCAACATGTCGTCTGATTCTTCACCCTCATTGTTCTTGTTTTTAACGCATCAGACCATAAGCATATTCATATCCCTTTGACGTCATTGGGGTAGTATAGATAGACCGATGTATGAAAACCATTGTCCACGCATTTAAGGCAAAATTTTAATAATATCTCATCATATTTCCATCATTTTTGCGGCGATGTGAGCCTTTTATTTTGGGGTGGTGGTCAATAACAGAAGAATGGAGAAGAGGAGAGAGATAAATTTGCAAACGCATGAACAGAGATTGGGTTCATCGATTGGATCACCTTGAAAATTCCCTGTATTGGCCAAATTTCCCAGACAACCAAGGGCAGCGAAGAAGGATTTAGAGAGAAGAGATGAACAAAAATAAATAAATTTTAAACCTCTTGCCGAGCTGAATAGTAGTTCTATATGATCAAACCCCTAAATCATAAATCTGCATAACTTTCTGGTACAATCTCCTGCAGTTAATTCTGCATGAAAAATTTCCATAATTTTTTTGATGTGCAAGGTTATCCTGAAAGAATGTGTGACTCTTCTAAAAGATTAAAAGTAAATTAGGTTCTCCATTCTACCCATGACCGCACAATAAAATGAATTCCATGAGTTAATTTTGACGCTTTATCATCTCTCCATTCAACAATGGGTAAAGGCAAAAATCATATATCTCTCTCGTTGTCAGAAGCAGAAGAAAACTTTTGTCATCCATACATACTGTGAGAATATTCCTATATAGCATAAAATTGACTTTCAATGCAACAATGAGAAAATTCAATTAAAACTCATGACGAATGACTCATTTATTGATTTTTCCCTTGTCCATTTTCTTTCCACACACATAGTCTCACAGGTCAGAATTTTCTTTTTCTGTGTCACAACAGAGGGAAATGTTCTCACCATAAACACAAAAGGAAAAGCCACCATACGTCAGCAAGAATATAGCGAAATTCAGCTGGTCAATTTCACGCTAAAGTCTAATGCGTAATATAATTTAGTAGATAATATACACTGAAAATATTCCCATAATACGAAACTCATAATGCTCATAATGCATATTTTATCAAAAAATGGACATACTTCCTTCCTACACAAATTTCAATAAAGAAAAATTCCAATCTCTTCTCAACCAGCATAAATGCCAATTAAAATCATATCAATTAAGCTGAAATTTGTGAGTTTTGTGAGATATTCTTCATATGTCCAAAAACCGTGCAATTAACTATCAGTCTAGTTGACTTTATGTGGAAATTCATAAAATTTTCAGTAAATTACACTTTCAAGCAGAAAACACCATAACGACATCCCTAAGAAAAACCAACTCTTCCATAAACAGAACCTTAAAAAAAATTGTATCAATCAACCTTGAAATAAGTTTTTTTTAAGGTTTTTCTGCGGTATTCAGCAGAGATAATGCGAAGACACCTGTTACTAATAAAATAATAAATAAACGTATCACTTAGATATAGGGGGAGGCTTTGAACTTTCGCATACAAAAATGATGTTCAAGTTCAGTGATTTTTTCTGACTACCATGCAAACTGTATGGATTCTCCAACTATGCCAAAAAAATGTCTTACTTATAAGGTTTATAATCCCACCAAACAAAATTCCAGGAAATCCTTAGATTTTCCTCCAGAGGAAAATGAAAATTTAATGGCGATTTATCCGATAGATGAATCAAGTTTCTATTATCGCACACGATTCACGCCATCATTGAACACCCCATTTTCACCGTAAATTTTGCACCGGACACTAAAAGTTGCACATCATTGTTTAAAGGGAACTCTAATCTACTTAATTAAACCATTTTTATAAGGAATAAAACATTTTAATATCACTTTTTTGGAACTTTTCTGAGAGATGTTTTATTGACACTAAAAACCATTTTTTTGCTTGATTCTACGAGAATTTCACTCCGGAAACGGTTAAATCTGATGAATACTTTCTTGAAAAGTCCAAATATCACCAAATTTACACGAATCAATAAGTTTTTAAAGCTAAAAATTGACTAAAACTCTGCAAGCGAGAAGACCACACAAGATTCCACCATTCCTCCACGGAGCCGGATATGCACAAAAACGTTTGAATGCGCATCATTGAAGATTTCTCTGTTCCTGCAGCTGCAGGAATCGGGATTTAGCACAGATATTGAGCTTCAGCAGGTGAACAAGCTAAAATTTTCACAAAACAGCTTCTCACGGACAATTTCTTTCCTTTGTCATGCAAAACAACACAATAGTGAGGTTATGTCAAAGATTGTCAAAAAACCAGTTGTAAACTGTATGAGCTTATTGCAGATGTGATTCTTTCATTGCACATTCAGTTTGTGCAAGCTTGAAAAATATTTTTATATCAAAGAAATGCAAAATTGCTTAATAATTACTCAACTGCAGCCTATTTGAGTCAAATTACTTCTTGTTTATCAACTTTACGATTTTTAAGTTTTCCTTTTTAGTGGTGGATCAAATCGGTAGATTACAATAGATGTGAATATGAGGGATCGTATCTAAAATGAAGTTTCCTGGAAAATATCTGAAAGAAGCAGTCTTCTATATGCGATCGATGAATCTGAGTCAAGTTTGTGAATTTTGTTCCACCCACAAAAAGTGCCTGTTCAGCCTAAAAGATTTTTACATAAATCTGATTCCTAATAACCCTTCTACCCTTTGTGATAGTAGTTTTTCAGAAAAGTGATATTAATTCTGCACAATCGTATGAAATATTGCACAGTAAAATTACAGTTTTGGACCTGTTTTTATTTTTTGTTTCCTGAAACTAGGAAAAAAGGATTAGACTCTCAATTTTTTCAGGAAAGATGGGATTTAAGGTTAGCTATTACAATATATAGCCATATGTGAGATTCATAAAGGAATATGGGAGAAATATGAAGTGTCTGAAGGTAGCGTATGTGCGAACGATCAAAGCCTCCCCCTACATTAAATATACTTAAAATCATCCAAAGAAGGATGCCGCGTCTGAAAACTTCAGAGCATTCAACATTCTACCATTTATGTTGAAGAATTGCTTTAGCACATAAGAAAAAGTTCATTCTGTGTATATTTCCATGAAGTTAAGCGTAAGGAATTTTGAGATAAGGCTTCTGGTGACTCATATATGTCTCAATTGAAGAAACTTGATAAATACTCGAGTTTTTTTTCTGCATACCTAATGAGGAATTATAGAAATTACTTTTTTTTGCAATATCGAATGGAGAAAGCTGTAGGAATTTTTTGGAATATAATTAACTGGTGATAGCTTTTGCACTTATTGTTGATAGAATTGAAGAAAAAAAAATATTGTTATCACACAACGTTGGCTTAATCATACAATGTCATAAAGACGAAAATGTTAGTCAGTGTTTTTTTTGTGAAACAAAATCAAAACCTATTTTTAACAATATCTTAGCATATTATTACAGTATGCAACAGTGATTTTGTGTTTGGGTTCCCATACTATAATTTTTCACGGGTTTACGAAAATGCCCAAAATCTTTTTTTTTGTTACTTAGGTGGTTATATGCCTTCGATTCTTCTGAACCGATTAAAGTCTTTGTCTGAAAAACCTTAATTCTTTAAGGATGAGTGTCTAAAAAAAATATTTGACTATAGAAAGTAATTTTTTCTCTAAATAGTCCGAAAAATTAATTGTTATTTTTGGGACGCCGGTGTCCCATTCGCCCTTAGAGGTATAAGACTACAAATGATCAACAATTTTCTAGAACAGAAAAAGGGTAAGTGTACCAAATTCCGGCCAGCTTGCAATTTCGGCCACTTTTTTTGTTCTTTTCCACGAATTTCTCGTTTCTACATACTCTAGAGATTATTCAATGCAAAAAATAACAAAACGCTTAAACGAAGGAAAAGATATGAAAGAGATTTTGTAATAATTCCGGAAGGGCAAGGAACTATAAGAATGAAGGTGGCCGAAATAGGACACCAAAGCTATGTCTATATTTTTATTCATTTTAAAATGCTTTTAAAATGATTTTAGATAAAATAAAGACGATAAACTGTTGTCTACAAGGTTTCAAGCAACACTCCTTATGAAGAAGTAACAAAAATAAATAAATTTGTATTAGAAACATTACATTTCAAACTTGAGGCTTTGGCGCTTGCATGCAACTATTCCGAAATTTGGCACACTTACTCTAAGTTCATAAAATCGATATCAGAGTCACTGTTGTCTCAAAGAGGCCAGAAAATTTTGTTTTAGGTTTGATAGAGAATTTTATTAGTTACATTCGTCAATGTGTAATTTTCGTATCAGATAACATTAAGTGTACAATAATTGGATTAGAAAGAATTCACTAGGAAAATAGGATCCGATAGGAAAATTTTATAAGGATCACTTCGTTGAAAACTTAATTTATTGACCAAAGCATTACCCTAAAACCGAAATCACAATTACAAACGGGATTTTGTCAGGATAAGGAAAGTAGGACAATGTTGAATAAAGGGAATTCATTGCTGAAACATTGTCGAAATCGTTCTCGTACTTAACCTCCTCTTTCTCCGTAAAATTCTAATATTAGACCAAAATGGCTTATGGACTGACCAGACATAATTTTCGACTTTAGTAACATAAAAAATAAAGGATCCTCTCTATTTTAAGTGGAACATCTGGAACCGATGAAACAGTGTCGGAATAAAAATCTAAAACATGTATATAAATATAAATGCAGATATTTTAAGAAGATTGCATCGTATACACATGATGATATTTGGACAGGCTACCTGTCCGGTGGCGTATACTATAAGGGCACGCATAAAGTTGGCAAGCCGATAATGAGGGTGCCCAATAAAATAAATACATGGCGATAATCATTCCGAACTTTTAAATACATTTAGAACACTTCAAACACTTTTATAAGAGAGAACCCGGAAGGGAAGGCGCATTAGTCACCTAAGTAACTAATCCTAGCGCTGTGATTTGCCATCACCAGCTTGGAAAAATTTAAAATTTTTTAAAGCCGAAAATTATGAAATCAAATTAATATCATGTTTTCAAAATTATTTGCAAACATAGCGAAATGAGAGAAAGAGAGAGAGAAGGAATTTGTGACATCATTTTTAGGGGAAAAATCATAGCGCCATTAGAGCGTTAAAGTTAAAACCCATACCAAACCAGAAACGTGAGCAATTCGAATTAAAGAAGGAAACATGGATCATCAAGAGATCCATGTTTCACGAGGGTTTCGGTGAATTAAACTCAACAGATATTGGAAGAAGATGCTGGTGGCGGAAACATCACGCTCACACGAGCAAAGCTGCCTAATTAGGCGACACCCTAATCCGCGATTACTCCCCAAAAAAGAAAGTTATAAATCCGAAAGAAAACCGAAGGAATATCCTAGGTGCACTAGATATTCGAAACCGAAAATAATCAAGTGTAAGGAGAAGGTCGAAAAGTCATTGTCCAAAATTTGCATTGACAAATTTCATCTTCCTGATAGAACAATGGTAGTTCTATAAGCTAATACTAAACCAATCTGTTGAGTTTGAAAATTATTTCTCAATTTCCCGATCAGTAATCCGAAACATCGAGATTTAAAAAAAAAATGAAAAACTGAAATACATTTTTCTCAGGACAATGTATTTTTTCAAAGCTTCTATCTTTCTGAGGAAGCTTCACTGTCTCTTACGAAAATATATGGATAAAATATGTTAATACCCTTTTGAGGTCTATTTTTTACGGGAATCAACTTGACACTATTTCGAGCGTTTGCTTGTAAATTTAAACTTGGTTTCTACCCGTCTGACACAGGGTAAGGGGGCCCAGTGTTGAGCCATTAATTAGCACCTATCTTTAGGCAATATTTTAGCCCTCATCGGCAAGATCCGAGTGGTAGGCCCGGATTAAGGACTGAATTTTGCCACGTACATCAATGGCGGGCGAATCAAACTGTCAATCACACTTCCCAATTTCAGTTCCGAATATTATACGAACGGTTGAAGCCACAAGGATAATGATATGTTTTATTTAACTTGTATTAACGATTTAACACTTTAGAAAGGAAAAATCATTGTGTAAAAAAATTGTCTCCTAAAAATACTCACGAAAAAGAAATAAAAACACGTATTTTAGGGTTGTGATTTGTTCAATGTTATCACTACACATTTCCCTACACGAAACACAGTGTCGCATTTTATTATTATTAATAAAATCACTTAAATCGCACAAAATCACCAAGAATCTTTGAATTAATTTGAAAACAAATAAAATGTTTTGGAAAATATTCCATCTTGTCACTGTCAGCTGAGCAACACGGCCGGCAACATAATTTTCGTAGTTCTGCTGCTCACCACCATGAACGCAAAACAGTGTCCTTCACGTATATTTAGTAAGGGGTATTTTGTATGGGAGCTTCTTAAAAGTAAGGTATGAAAGATAGGGGTTAACTCAGGCTATAATCCACGCTTATCTGGTCAGACGGGTAATTACTAAGAAAACATAAGAACAGTTTAGTTATTTCAGAAATGAATAAAACTAGAATAAAGAAGCAAAATTAATCTCCTTAAGAATTAAAAAAAAAAAGTGAACAAGAAAAAGAACCCAATCAAAAATCACTGTGGCAATGAGATAATAATAAGTCAAATTATTAATAATATTAAAGTACGTTATGAGCATATTATGAAAAAAAAAATAATTTTTTTACCTATAAAGTTTTTACGTTCAAATTTTAGTCTTTTCAGCAAAAATCTTGTTGAAAAAGATTTACTAAGGAACGAATAAAAACACAAATCTAAACCTAATGAAAAATAAGTAAAATTTTAAATGGTTTACAAACAATAAAACTATCTGAGAGTGCTTTTTCAAGTAACATTTTAATTAAATCAAAATAACAAAGAAAGTTTTCTTATAATACAAAGAAGGAGTCTAATAACGTAGACACACGGCTCACATTAAACTTTTTTTTTATTTAGATAACCTTGAACCATTCAAAAGATTAAGTCTGTAATAGCGAAATAAAAAAAAGACAACAATATAATATCATTCTCATTTTCAACCGCTTATCCCTACTGGGGTCACGGGCTTAGAACATCCAGGTTAACAACCAAAGCTTGTCGATCATCCGCCACTGCAGGAAGATGTTCGAGGTCGATCCCAAAGCAAAATCCTGAATGTGATTGAGCTATCTTGTCCTAGGTTTACCCTGATATTTTAATAGGATTTATTATTTCATACAAAAAAATAACAAAATATTTTAAAGCATACGACCATTTTTGATTAAACCTTCCATGTCACTGATATTTGAACAATTTTCTATAGACTTTAGCAGATTAATAGAGCCATTTATCCATCTATTTGTGAACTTCTAGATTCTCTGGAGATTGCAGAAGACACCTACGGAATTTTCCCTACCAAGAAGATCGCAGTATTCCCAGAAACAAAAAAATCGTGCGATAAAGGAATTCCTATTCGAAAACCTCTTCAAACATTCCAGACATTCTTTTTTTGTTGTTAAGATTCTGGTAGGGGTTTTCTGGCTAAGTCTTAAGCCAAGAAGGCTCTCAAAAGAAACTTCTTAAACTGTTGGCCGGCCGACTGAAGGATTTGGGGGCGCCTCGTGGAAAATCAATTGCCGTCAAGGCAAGGCAAACAAAAGTCCGTCTGCGTGCGAATGACGCAAATGGCAAGTAAAAGTGGCCTCATTTGCTCCCATTTGACATAGACAATAAGAGGATCCCGTCCCGGACTGACTCACCTGATGACTGTTGAGGGCAAAGCCCAAACAAATGATGGAGAAGGCGTACAGGAACGCCGTCCTTGGGTGAAAAGTCATTTTTCTCTACTCCCTTCTTCACCTTCAATTGCAGTCCCAATTCACCAGGCAAATCACTCCACTGGCAGAGTCTCATGCAAATACACTTGTCCACATAGATCAGTCACCATTTAACAATAAATACCATCACTTTTTTCACTTAATTCTTCAGCTCGGACAAATGGCGTCTATTCGCGTGGAATTTCACTCAAATACTGAGGTTTTTTTCGCAATGTACTGTCACTTTTTGACGTCGTGTGTCGTGCGTCATTTCGCCGTGGCGTCCCACACAATCCAAAATTGGCCTGCTAAGACTTTTTGGGACAAGGCAATTTCAAGCATACTGGTTTTTCTTAGAAAATTTTCAATGATTATCTTGCTTTTCTCGTAAATTTTCTTTCTTTTCAATATCAAATAAATATGTAGATAACTTTTAGTAATATTAAATATTCTTGTATTTACTCCGAAGTGACTCTGTATTATAGATTTTCTAGCGTGCTCTCTTCGTGTTTGAATTACATTGTCACAAAAGTTTTATATTAGCGGGACGATAGTAGCGACATCTTGTGCGAGAAAGTAGCAATCACCAGTATGTATGTATCCAACAGCTGTTGATAAGTTTCTCAAAATTTAAAATTTCTGTTTATGAATATTTGATGATCCAATTATGTTTTACATTGGAATTCTTGTCTAAAGAATTTACAAACCAATTGTGTTACAAAACCTTCTCTAAAAGGGTCATATCTGGAGAGTCTGGTAGAATGCAGAGGAAATGAGCGTCTCTGAAATATAATTGGGATTGATTAAGAAAAAGAAATTATATGCAAATGAAATAAAAGTGAATTAAGTACAGTTAAAAGGCAACCCTTTATTAATTCTTTTGATAACAATTGACCATTTCCTTCATGATTCATAGAATTGTCAGGTCTGTTGTTCAATTAATGATACAAAAACGGAATTTTATTAAAGATTTAAGAATACAACTATATGGCAAGGGGGAGATATTAGCGGAAGTGGTGTACAGAATTAAAAGTCTTCGAAGGAAACTGAAAGTTTTTTCTGAATATTGTTATAATTTTTTTTTGGATAGTTTTTAGCTGAGATTTTTTGCAATCTCAGCTTTTGTAGTCCTAGACTCATAGATTACTACTATCATATGCGCTAAAAATTGATTTTCGTGGACGTCCGGTCCGTTCCGTCCGTAACGTCCGGAGTACAGCTGCTGCAGGACATTTTTGATTATAACTCAGGTCAGGGAACATCGAGGGAGGAGTGCGACTTACCGTTGGAAAGGTATCGACCTCGGCTACAACAACGCTTCAACTTGAAGAAAAACCATCGTATAGTTTTCGAAATATTCGAAATCAAAATTTCGAAAACTGATTTTTCGATTGTCGGACCTTCGATTTAATCGGATGAAATTGGGGTCTCGAAGTTCCCTGACCTGATTGACATTATCTTGAGATTAATCTCTTTATTTTCTACTGCGCCTCTTTCATTAATTAAAAAATACCATAAAGTTGTGTATTTTTTCACACTATAATAATGTGAAAAACTGTAATCATACTATAATAGTGGCAAATTTTTAGAATTTACCAAACAGTTTTAAATCACGAAACATTGTTGAAAAATTTTTATGATTATTACAGTGAGAAATTTTACACAGATCACAATTAAATAATTAATTTATCCGATTTCACACTATTATAGTGTTAAAATAGTGTTACACATTTTCAAGTTAAACAACATTGTTGAAAATTTTTCAACTATAATAATGGTAATTTTCAATCACGTGACAATAAATTACCAAAATGTTGTGCATTTTTTAAACATTTTTAAATTAAACAACTAAAATGGTTGATTTTGCACTATTATAGTAGTAAAATTTTACACATTTTTTTTTATTGTGTAGTGAATGAATGAAAAAGTAATGCCAAATGCATTGAGAATATACTGTCTAAATCTGAAAAGAGAGGTTGGTACAAAAATCAGTTTCGACATGCAGAATTCTGTCGAGTAAATACACATTCACTGTCCAAATCCACAATCAGAGACTGGTCTACCGTGACCCACCCCTCCCCTTCTCCCCCAAAATCATGTTTTTTTAGGATTGCTTTTTCATTTTTGGATATGTTCTCAGGCGGAGATTTCGCCCTTATACGACAATACCCTTGAATCATTCCTAATAACGGGTTTTCAAGGTCAAACGTTAAAAAGACACTATAGAGAGCCCATTTATCAAGCGAATGGGATCATGTTTGGGCTCGTTGGAAAGGTATTGGATTTCCCATAAAACTGAACCGGTTCCAATCAGTTCTGAACTGGTAATGAACCGGTTCATAGCCGATAACTAATTTTTAAACGAAGATCTTTTGAATGATTTATGATATTATGATATATAGGTTCAAATCGATTGAGAACCAGTGAATGATAAATGATCCGAAAGTACTTTTAAGGAAGAGCATCTAAATCACGAGTTCGAGCATTTCGCAAAGCCTGGGATGCTTTGCCACCCCTTTGAATATGTTTTGGAAGTAATTCCGCTGAACATTTCGACCACAGACACTTTTCATCGAAAAAAGCGCCATTTTGAATTATTCGAGGTCAAAGGTATACAATATTAAAATTACCCCCTTTTATTGATCAATTTTTAATTTCGAGATAGTTTTCTGATGATTTAAGGACTAATTTAAATCGATATTAAATCGATAGTGATATGCACCCGAAATTTCTAGGAAGACGAATATTTATACAGAGTTCTTTCTCGTGGACCCTTTCGGATTAAAATTTAACTTGAGAACAGTTTTAGTTGATTAAAGTCCAAGACTATTTAGCATATAAACTTGATCACTGATTATTTAGAATTTTAAGTTCCTGTATTTACTATCATCAAATCGTATCGCATCATCAAATCAACAAATCAGATGTACCGTCGTTGCGGGTGACTTTGCACTCGGGGGGTGACTTTGCACTCTCCTGTTTGTAAGACTTTCATTAATTCTAGCACTTATTGATAGTGTTCGCCGATCCGGTCTACCATGTCAAAGTATATAGGGATATGTTATGTACCAAATAAGATACAATGATCCTCAAAAGGATACTTGTACTTTCAGTAATGGTCAATGAAATGCAAATATAGGTATTTTGTCAAAAAACGGCTCCGTGAAAAAGTTATCTGAAGCTACAATTCCAAAACTGATCTCTGAGTAGTAAGTTGCCCAAATCTATTCTAAATTTATCTGACTAGAATAATCCACTTCGATTTTGTTCATTATTTTTATTGAAATACCTTTTTTCACTATTATCTTCCTAAGAACGCAAGATTTATGTAATAAAATTGCATATAATGGTCTTTCTAAAGCTTTATTATAGAAGTATTTGGCTAAAAATTATCCAATTTTTCGGGAACATAAGATAAAATAACCGTAACATAAGATAAGATAACTTGTAGATGATATGGTCGCCATCTTGATTTGACGTTTTTGTCCGCCATTTTGAACAACTGACAAAATAAAAATCTCATCCGATTGAGCTGAAATTTTAGTATATTCTAGCTGATGCCAAGGCCTTTTTAGAATATACAGTGCTGTCTCTCTATATGCACAGTTTGGATACTTTTTTTGACAGTTCTCTCTCTGAATATGCACAACTTTTTTTGAAATTCCCAACGGTTTTTTTCTTTCTTTTAATAAATTATCATTTTTTTATTGTTCTAGAATTTCCCGTGTTATTTTAAATATAATATGAGACAGAAAAACTAAAATTAAGAAAATTAAAAACAAGAAAAATTAGTTACAAAGAAAGTAATTTTCTTTATTACTTTGTCAAAATGTAAACAAATTGATTTTGAATGCAACCGACACAAAAGCTGTGCATATAGAGAGTGTGCATATAGAGAGACAGTACTGTATATAAAATACGACGTAGGTCAAGTGATTGTCTGGATACTGGGGTTCCAAGTTCAAAATATTGACATTTTCATGAATACTGAACTACGGGGCGAGTTTTTTATCGAAACCATCAGAAAAAAGACAGCGCTAACGTTAGGCGATGAGATCTAACAAACATACAGAAGGAAAAGTAATGTTTTTGTTTATAACAGCATATTCTTTAAGGATCTGAAAAAGTGTTTTCGCAAAGATGAAAAAATAAAAAAAAATAAATAAATGCACATTTCGTTTAATTTTTCAATTATGTAAGAATAAATAAAGTATATAAAATAAATGTCTCAACCATTTTTAATGGTTACTGTGGCATTTCGTTTAGGTTTCAAAATTCAGGATTAGGAAATAAAGATCGCCGAAATATGAATATTTTAAAATTTTAAACTTTAAGCATCGGTATTTAGGTAATTGCTCTACCTAGTCGGAACAAAGATACATTTTGAAAAGGTATATACATGAGTTATAACATACTAAAATTTCAGCCCAATAGGAGAAGTTTTAAGTTTTGACAGTTATTCAAAATGGCGGACAGAAACGTCAAATCAAGACGGTGACCACATCATCTTGTAGATCTCGTGCATCTCACCCTTACATCTGAAGATCTTCATTGTCGTTTATTATCAGAAATTGTGATTTTTTTTAGTATTTATTAAAAAGTGCAGTCACCCGCATCTTATCCCATAAGTGCAAGCCTTTTTTCTTGATCTTTTTAACATAGTAAAATTTTATAAAATTAATTCTTGTGTCACAAAATCCATTCATTAACAACTGAATACAAATAATTTTACCCATTCACCCTCCTCCTTTCACTTTAACTATCCACTTTTAGAGGATAAAGTTGAAAAACAGCGAAAAAACGTCCAAAGTCACCCGCAACGACGGTAGTAAATTATTTCTAAAGTACTAGAAGTGTGTGAGGTTCTTCATATTAATTAAGAAAGTTTCGGAAGTGGTGTACAGTTTTCAACCATATTTGCTTTCCCTTGCCAGACGCTTTTTCTCGAGAATTTAACACCTTCGCTCAACTTGTCTCGTCGATTAATGAATCATAATTTTATGGTGCTTCCAAATCAAGAGGTTAATTGAACATGGTCTTGTTATGCAGAGTGTTAGGAAATAGTCGTTTCAATTAAACATCAACAGACGACAGTCGTGACTCCTGTTGATTGGAATGTAGAAGAAAAAGTCTGCAGAATTTGTCTCTTTTCCGCTGTTTTATTTACAAATCAATCAATTTTACATTGTAACATTATGCCGTAAAGAGTGTTTAATCGTAATCTAAAACGATCATAAAGAGAAAGAGACCGAGACTTGAAGAGGCATTAAGAGGAAAAAATCTGTGATTTTTTTTCAAATTTTGCATCTAGCTCCAATTTCATTAAACATTTTTGGTGCAGATTCTATAAATTTAAAGAAAATATTGCCTATTAAAATAAATGAGATTTATCTGCTTTATTGGAATGAAATAGAATCGCGTGGGTCTCAAAATTATTCAATATTTTGTTTTTATTAAGAAAAAATCTTCTCACAGAATCATATTTAAAAAAAAAATCAAAAAAAGAAATATACCTCAAAATTGTGATGATCTAACATTGTTTCTACCATCTATATAAATGTATATAAATTCTTAACAAAATCTGCATGAATTCTCTTTTTTTATCAATAAATTATATATTTTTTTCACACATTTCAAGAGAGAAAAGGTTTTCTAAAAGAGAAAAGGCCTCAATTTTCCATTTAAAACAAATTTTCCCAATTGTATCAAATTTCTTTCTTGTTGTTTCTTTTTTCAAGGCAATTTTCGGTGCATTTGTGGAGATTCTATTTTTTTTTTACTGCAATTCGTGACTCTTCCTGTAAGTACACTCTCTTCCAGTTGGTCATGTGGCCTTTTCTCCTCCCCATTCATCTTCAGCACAGAACATCCAGGATGTGTTAAACGATCATATTGACGCGCAGCAGCAGAGAAGAATCTACAGAGCACCCGCAGTCACCTACCAAGCCAGCACCTTGGCCAGGACAGCGGGAATGGCCACGAGAAGGGCAATGGGGCCATACTGAGAGGCTCCATTGCAGCCATCATGAGAGCAGGTTTCGCAGAACTCTGTCTCGATGAAGGATGGTGTTTGTGCCCTCATGCACGTGTCAGGGGCGGTGTTGATGTCCTCCCAGAAGCAGGAACGAGACACCACAATCTTGTCGTAGACTTTAAGGAAGAAAGAAGAGAATTAAATAAATAATTTTGCTTTGAAAAAAAAAACTGCAAATGAGGCAAATCAATTGTGATTTTATATTTTCAATAAGTTTTTTTTTTACAATTTGTGTGAAATGCACAGCCTTTTAAGTAATGTCGACTTCAGACTGGAGGTTTAGCCCAGTTCCCGAAGGTCTCGAAAATCTAAATAACAAGCAATTTCATTGATTTTTCAAAATCTAATGGATCTTTTGTCCTTAATATTTAATCCTAAACAACAATTCCCTAAAAAAAATCATGCCTGATAAGGAATTAGAGGAGTTAAGCCAGATGTCTAAGCCTTATACGGGCTTCAGACCTGAGACTTAGCCATCTGGCTCAACTCCCCTAATACCTAATCAGGCACGATTTTTTAGAAAATTGTTATTTAGGATTGAATTATAAGGGCAAATGATTCATTAGATTTTGAAAAATCAATAAAATTGCTTGTTATTTAGATTTTTGAGACCTTCGGGAACTGAGCTAGGCCTCCAGTCTGAAGCCGGCATAAGGTCTGAAGCCCGTATAAGATTCTTAGTAATCTCACCAATTGCAAATTGTCGTTTACTCGGATAAATTTATTTATTTAAGTTTTTCGTTATTAAAAAAAAGCATTTAAAATACGAGATAAAAATAAATCTTTCACGTTTTAGTGCTTTTTGCGATACTAAAAAACAATTTGAGACTGAAGTAAACATTTTTTTTAAATACAAAATAAAAATTAAAACTATAAACCTCCTAATTGCTTTAACTCCCAAGAGTCTCTTGGCTTTTTGGTGTATTTTTTTTATTACAGATGTACTGTGATTCTTTTTTTTTTTAATTTGAACATAAATCTCTAAATTACGTAAAGGGGTTACGTGGCTCGCGCAGATTAAAAAAGACAGCATATTTCCTTGAAAACCTTTTCCAACATAATTAAAATATATAATTAATTCGAGCTATTAAGCATATAAAGGTACAAAATTTTAAATATATTTTCTGAAATTTTAATTTGGAAATTTTAAAAATTCAGTCATTGGGACATGATTTGTTGACGGTTTTGAAAGAAAAAAACATACTTTTCCGTGGACAAGATTTCTCAGAGTATATTCATCTGACTTCAAAAAAAATATTCTCTCTGTTTTTTTTTACGACATAAAAGTTTTTATTTTTATTCAAGTTTTTAAGCATTATGCCCAGCGCACAATAACTTTTGTTTGTAAACATGTTATTAAAATTTCCCATGAGAGTGAGCGAGATGACTAGATCTAGATTTCACTCACTCTCATTGAAATGTTAAAAACATGTTTACAAAACAAAAGTTATTGTGCGTTGGGCATTACAATATTAAAACCATATTTTCTGAAATTTTCATTTTAAAATCTTAAAAATTTAGTCGTTGGGTTCTGATTTTCGGAAAGATTGGTTTTTTTAAAGATATACTTTTCCGTGCACAATCTTTCTCGGAAATCCAAAAACCAAGTTCCTGTTATCCGATGAGTTAAAGTCGTATTTCAATTGCAGATTTTTTTTACATTGATCACAATTTATTTAAGAAGACTAAACGTGGTGTAAAATACGCGGAAAATTGTGTTTTTTGTATAAAATTCTGTCAAAAATCCAAATTTCATTTTAAAGATAAATGTGCCGTACAAGTACGAGTTTAACTCATCAGCTAACAGAAAATATTTGGTTTTTGGATTTCCGAGAAAGATTGTCCAGGGAAAAGTATTTTATTTAAAATTTAACTAAAATAAATAAAAAAAAATAATAAAATTTAATTTTATTTTATTTAACTGAACCCTGACCCTTTATTCATCCCAAGTTGAAGTGAAAAAGATTTTAACAAAGTAGACTCTGAGTCTTTTTGGAGTGCCCCTGTTACAATGCCATTTGTCCTTATAATCTACCAAAATTTGCGTTGACACTTTTCATTTCCTCACAGGCTTTCTGGGGCACCTCACTAGTTCTTAAAATGCGTTTTGTCCTTATAATTCTTTAAAATTTCGTGTTGAAATAAAAAAAGAACTTTTAATTTTCTTAAAAACTTTCTGGTGCCCCCTCTGGTTCTTAAATTGCATTTTGTCCTTATAAACTACCAAAATTTTGCGTTGAAATAAATAAAAAAGACTTTTAATTTCCTCACGAGACATTCTAGGGCGCTCCTCTAGTTCTCTAAATTCATTTTGTCCTTATCTAGCAAAACTTCGCGTTGAAGTAAAGAAAAAGCTTTTTTAATTTTCCCACTTTCTGGAGCGTCCAATTGTTCTAAAGGCTTTCTTGGCGCCCAGCTCTCAAAATGCATTTTGCCCTTATATTTTTGCATGATTTCATGTTGAAGTAAAAAGGGACACTTTAAATTCCTTCAGGTGCTTTTTGGGGGCGCCTAATTTCTTGCAGAGCTTTCTTGGCGCTCCTCTTGTTCCTAAAACGCATTTTGTCCTTATATTCTTTCAAGATTTCGAGTTGAAATAAAAAAAAATACTTTAAAAAAATAAATTAAAATTGTTCTGAAAATACGCACAGCTCTAGTATAAGATGGTTGAGATTGTGCATAAAACTCGTACTTCTCAGATATTGTGCATAAAATCTGCATAGCTCTAACATAAAACGGTGTATATCGTGCTGAAAACGCTCACAGCTGTTAAACATAAAACGATTCAAATTAAGAAAACTGTTAAACATTTCAAGCTTAGGATGTGCATGGTTTCAAAACTATCTAAAATCAAAATTTTGATTTTTTACTGTTGCTCAACATTGAGTACTACATTCCTTGAAAAGAAGAGCTTCCACTTTTGCGTTTAACCTTTATTAAAAATAATTAAAATTTCACAACATTTTCAAAATTAAATGAAACCTGTTAAATCTGTTAAACTCAAAATTAAAAGTTAAATTTTTCAAGGAATATACTACTCAATGATACTGATAAGCAGGAAAAAAATAAAATTTTTAAGAATGGTGTTTTTCAGAAAAACTGTTTTTACATTTTTTTCAAAAAGAAAAGGTTAATAGACTATTACGAAAAAGACTTGAACATATAATCCCAAATCGAGCAAATAGTGTTAAACAGAACAAAATTACCTTTCAAATAAAAAAGAGCAAGAAAAAAAATCTTAACCCGTTCCGCCCGTGCCCGAGATAGAGCACTTTAATATTTTCATTAAAACTCATAAGTGAGAAATGAAGCACGAGACGCCATCTTTGATATCCTGGGCCAAGAATTTGTTTTTGGCAAAATGTAAAAAATATCTATACACTGAATGAATACAAAGATGAATACTTTTAGACAATACGCAAAGGTTTAAGTTGAAAGACGGGCGCAAATATGTTTTTTTTTTAGGTTAAATATGTGTTTTGGTGACGCTTCCACCCCCCCCCCCGCTCGAACAATTTTTACCGTGGTAAGGGCGCCTTCGCGTACAACCGCACCCCCCGCATAAGTGTCTAGATACGCCACTGCAACTAATGGTCAGTATTTTTGGTATAAACAACGTAATATTGACGTTATTATTATTATTAATCGTTATTGTATATCGTTGTGTCCTGAATTAGAAAGTGACGGAGCTTTTTTTAAAGTTAAAATGTACTTTACGGGACTTGAAGTCTAAACTTCAAGAGTTGAGTCAGAAATTCGCAATATTGAGGTAAGACTGGGTAGGGCTCATCAGGGCTATTCAAAGTCATTTCAGTGACGTATTAATAACATTTTCAAGACCCAAATTAAATGCTATAATCAAATTTTGCTACTTTGGTAGAGGGAAGTGGGGCACCTTTGAATTGTGGCAGCTTTGAAATTGGGCTCTTTCTCCTTTTTTAATTAAACTGGACATTAGGGGAGACTGGGGCAGTAGAAAACGTGGGGTAGCACGAAACACTGCTGTTTATGTCTTACATTACTTGGACTTCTGTCGACCATTTCTTCAGTGGATAGTGATCCCTATTGTATCTATCGATTTATCGAAAGCCTATCTAATTAAAAAATGAAGTGTTTACTGCTACACTGTGTTTACTTCGGCCCTAGTTTCCCCTGCCGTGATATAATTTAGTAGATCTACAAAGCAATTGCGAAGTTATATAACATTTATGATAGGACTCAATCCCCTTTAAAAATTTGATAAAAAAGCTCAATTTCAAAGCTGTCCCACTATAAAAGTGCCCCATTTCCCCCTATGTTTTCATTCTATTATTTTCCCAGATAACCCATTCAGCTTCTTAAGTAACTTTAAAAAAAAGTTTATCAGATAGTCCGATAAGGTAGTCAGCCATTTTATTAAGATTTTAAACCTCTTTGGGTATATCTAAAATATTTGTGCTTTAGGAATACCAATTATAAAGTTTTTATAGATCGTCAAATTGCGCCGTAATTTTCAGATGCAAAAAACACGCGATCATTTTGCATTTCATTGAACATCTCATTGAATTACTAGTATTTTGCACACATTTCCAAGTTGTGGATGATTTGTGACTAGAATAAGTACAAGAGCATCACAGAGAGAGATGTGACTAGAAAATTGCTATTAAATAATTGACTGAAACTCATGAGTGAATTAGTCAGGCATTGTTTTAAATGATGAATGTTTTCTTTGATGAACAAGAAATTCTGCTAAAGATACAGAAAGACATGAGCAATTTCACCCGCATGGACTCTGCCAGCAATTGAAGGAGAAATTGTACAATGTGCCTCAGTGGAAAAGCTTGTGATTGTGATTGAAAGAAGCTTGGTAAAAAAATAAAAGAATTATGCAATTTGGATAATACTTGTCGAGGCTCCTGTATCTGAAGGTTTACAACATGTTCCATTTGACACAGAAATTATTTGCAAATGGATCTCAAATTTCTACATACAACTAATAATTTAATTGATTGCACAAATAAGCTATCGTGTTATCTAATTAACACTCTGTACTTGGGAGTCTTGAGTGTAATGGAAAACTATTGGCAGAGGCTCGATGGTTGGATTTATTATGGGGAGCAAATTAGAATTGCTAATTTATCACACTTGGTATATGACTGTATAGAGCTCCTTTTCTTAAACGCACATGGAGGTCTGGTTTTTTTTGCTGGTTTTTCGCGTGCGGAGTTTGGGGAAGAAAAGACGTGACGAGAGTATCCAGAACCCAAGTATAAGCCCATAATTGAATTGAAATTGTGGTCTATGAGCTTATTGACTGTGTGTAAGATAATCTAATGAAGAGTGAATCAACTTAATTGATGATTAGTCAGATGGCTGGTGAAAAACAAGCCATTCACAAATGCCTATGCCCCAAAGAAAATTCTCCCCATTCCATATTCCTACATCCCACGCACTTGATCCCTGACCCAGAAACATCACTATAAGCCCCATTTTGCCACTCTTTTCTCTCATTCGACGATGAAACGTTGATTACCCAGATTGTTTATGGATTTGATAAGATCAACTAGGAATTATTTTTCCTCAAAAAATCATTCTTGAAATGTGAAAAGCATTTCCTCAATTTGCAAATTGGTTATGTTTTTTTCCAAAGGTTTCCAATGAATTGTTAAACTCCGGAAATTTTTGTTATTTCTTATTGGTTTTTTATTTGGAATTATATAAAGATGTTCTTCGGATATAGAGGAGATAGTGAAGTGATTCTATTGCTCAGGGTCATCTTTTCATAATTAATTTTAAATTTATCAAGGCAAAATAGCTAAAATAGACGCATTGAATCACAAGAGTTTGATCAAAGAGTAGTATTACCAAGAATATTGTATTCGGTTCAAGTATTATGACGGAATATTGATCTCTATATTTGATAGAACTCTTTTAAATAAAATTGTGTGGAAAGATTAGCAAAATTGGTCTCAAATTATATTTTAAAAAATTGTAAATTTTCTAATTTATAGTTCAAAATGTCTATTTTAAAGCTAAAATACATTAAAGACAGAAACACATTGACCGTCAATATTATTGTTACTGTCAAAATCTCACCATTTACCTCAAATTTACGTCATTTTGTCATAATTTAAAAATAAATACGCAGCATCTTGAACTTGCTCATAAAGGGATATACATAAAAAATTACAGAATATAGTAAAGATAGAACGAAAAACTTGTCGCATCTTTGATAATAGTGCGACAATCTTTTTAATTCTGGTATCGACAGCTCACAATATAAAACGAATAAGTCGCGAATGACCAACTTTACAGGAGAGCGATTTCGAGCTGCGATTTTGCATGCTGAAAATAGGATTTTTAAGATTTGAAATCCCTAACTTTGGGAACAATTAAATTTTCGATATAATATTAGATGAGATCATATATTCTGTCAGTAGAAGAGGTAAAAAGTTTGGAGTGGTATATCTCAGCTCCTGATGAACATAATTGGATGAGTGAACTATGTTGGAAAGCTTGGTTCATTAGCTTTCAGAATCTGGTATATGTAATTGGCTACGGGTAAATCATGGTCATCCAGAACCATTTCTGTCGAAGAAGACACTTTTTGCAGCGTCATTTTTGACCATCTACTGCTGGGACCAGGAGTGACCCACAATTCTCGCACTTGGACTGTTCGTTAGAGGAACTCAAATAGTATAATTTGTGGAAGAAACTTTTTTTTTGGACATCTTACTTTTTTTTATTCATCGACTTTTGCAAGAATTTTAACATTTTAGTCGATATAGAGAAAGCTTAAAGACTTCACACGAATCATATTTGACTCTAAATTAAAAACATAAGTAAATAAGACCTTGCGAACTTAAATTGGATGTGAATCCCGGAAGTGTTTAAGTTTAGAAGTTCTGAGCGAGTAAAATGAGCTAGACTCCCTACATTAGCATTAGCTGGAAATGAGAAATATTTGGAGATTTTCAAATTCCAACTAAATTTTCAAGGATTCAGAATTAGAATAAAATTTCTGGGTGTTTTTGTTTAAGAATTTTCCATTTTTCTGTGTGTTAATTTAAATATTTAATATCAAAATTTATTATTTTAATATCAAAATTTATTCCAATCTTGTCTTAATAATTCCAATCTTATTTCAAAATTTTCTATATTTATATAAATGTTTAATAGTCATCCTGACTAGCTTTAAAATTAAAGAAAACTTAAAAATGTTTGGAATTACCAGTTCAACTTCGTTATTGGGTAATTTGTAAAATTTCTGTTTAAAAGCTTAAGGAAATTTGACAATTTAAAATCACATATCTTTATAGGAGAATATGAATGAGCCTTTTTAAGCTGATTTAAAGATTCAACATTTCAAGACTTATCAAAGAATTTAGGGATTAATCATAAATTTGAAATCTATTCATCCTTTGACCGTTCTGATTTTTTCAAACATCTTTACAAAGAATTACTCAAAAAAGAATTTTCTTAGAATTCACTCCAGAATTTACATTATTTAAAATAAAAAAGCTTTATCATTTTTTAATATTGCACAACAAAAAGTGATTTAAACGTTTTATCTATACAAAAATATTTTCACCTAAAAACTCAAAAATCTTAATTTTTTTTTTTAAATTTTTTGAGAAAAAAAAGAAACTTTAAAAATTACTTGTGTTTTGAAACAAGAAAAAAAAATCATTAAAAACCAACAACAATTTGGATAAGAAATCTGTTTGGAGTATTAAAATTGTATTTTACAACAAAAAATATTGCTAACTTTATATTAAATGTTAAATCTACTTTACAAACCCAAAAAGCTTGCATCGACAAAAATGGAAATTTTTCAAAATCAAAAATAAATAAATAATATGCGTAATGAAATGTTTTAACCAAGAGGCTTAAAGTTTAGGAAAATCATAGAAAAATTTTCAATTTATGTTAACAGAACAAAGGAAAAGAATCTATATGGATAAAGATCATTTAGAATGAATATAATTTGAAATCTTTTATTATAATAAATAAATTATAATTGAAAGGAAACAAACTTCATATGAGAAATAAATTTAGTAAAAAATACCGTAAATTTGGATACAATAAAAACTTTAACCCTTTAAGGACGGGTAGGTCAAAAATCACTTTTCTGGCTTCTTAGTTAGAGTAAAACGTAACTTTATAAGGCCGTAGGAAAGAAAAAGAGGATTCCGGGTGTCTCTACCGTCCTTAAAAGATTAAGATAAAATATTTGTCACAATCTTTAAAATAGTCTACCTCTTGAGAAGGTAAATATTGAAAGTAATCTTTTTTTACAAAAAGAACAAGGAATTCTTCAATTTTAAGCAATTGTTTCTTGAATTTAATTTTGTTTAACTAAATATTGATATTTAAAAATATATTCAATAACCATATTGATGGTGGTTTTAAATAGTGTTGTTTCTGTTAAGAAATAGTTGATTTTTTTTGTTAAATTTAATTAACGCTATCAAGTACTTATTGTCCACCTGGATAGATTGTACAATAATGTGGAAATACAATGTTAAAAAAAATTCAATAAAATTTAAGATAATTATTTTATCGTTAGAATTGCCGGTAAAACAAAAAAAACATGGATTTTAATTAAAGAATTTTCTTAAAAAAACACCGAACATAAATAAATTGATATGAAATATTTATAACTTTTCAAAATTTAAATTCGTCGCGTGCATCAACAATTTCCGTATCCACAATTTCTCCGTTTTCATATTTTCTTAAAAAAAAAAAGATTACATTAAGATCGTATTGAATAAATTAAAAAAAAAAACAATTAAAATCAGAAACTTAAAAAAAAGTAGAGGGAAGTAGGGCACACTTGAATTTGGGGCAGCTTTGAAATTGGGATTTTTCTCCTATTTTAAATAAAATTGAGCCTCATGATATTGTAATTTAGCGCCTCAATCCTGTACAGCTAAATTATATTATAATAAGGCACAATTTTATTTAAAATTTGGTGAAAAATCCCAATTTCAAAGTTGCCCCACTTTCAAAGATGCCCCTCTTCACCCTAGAAATAAAGGCCACAAAGCCTTCCTTATGCAAATAATTCTTGAACTACTTAACTGAATCCCCTTAATTTCAATTTCCTCTCTATAATTTTCGTATCACTTTTTTTCTCGTCAAATTAACAACACCATAGAATTACCCGAATTAGCTCACATCTTGCTTCAAAACTTGTGCAAGAGTGTAAAATGTCGAAGGCGTTCGTCATGTGAAGCACGATAATAGAGTTGGCAATAAAAATTCCTCCCCAGATGGATGTGATTGAAATGCAATTGACTTTGAGTGTCAGCATGGGGCTTGATGCAAGTTTTAGATTTAGAACAATTCGTATTGGCTTGTGATGTCACTTACTTTTCTGCTTCATTTTCTTGCACACAGGACGAGACTGTGTTGAACTGTAGGGATTCAGTTGGCTGGGTGGGAAGGAACAGTCCACATAACTCCAGCGTCTCTGTTGTTCAGTAAGGATGCTGGGATCGAAGGGATCTCCGCAGAAAGCTGCATTCGTGGCATCGGAACTGCATCGCCAACATCTCAGGGCAGAAGCTGAAAGAATTACAAATACGAATGGAAAATTCCTATTAGTAAATAAATATTATTAAAACACAATAGGGGAGGGTGTCATTGACCCAGAAAAGAAATTGGAGGGAAAATTGTTTCCATGCGACCCTCAAAAAACCCCATAAACAAACCCAATCCCTCCTGCAGAGATAATACACCACACCCCAGGAAAAAGGTGGAAAATGTTGACAGTTCCATTTTTGGTTCAATGAAACCAAACGCAACTTATTTTTCCACAATAATAATGAAAAGACTGTCCATCAACTAATATACTTTGAGTCAAGCTAATGGGCTTACAGTATAGAAAAAAATCACAATAAACCTACACAAAAATCTCTCTAGAAAACTTTTGCTCTCATCTCGATGATCTTCTTGCGGACAAAACACATTTCATAACCCAGACACTCTCAAAAAAGGGACAGATAATCCTAACCGGCTTATGTAGGTGAGATTCTTAACGTGATCTAACTCGGAGTGCATGCAAATTCGATTTGGAGCTGAAGTTGGGAGACGCCATTCAGTTATCTTGAATCAAATTCGTGAAATTATACAAATTTTGTATTTAAACCAAAATATCAAGGATTTGGATGAACTGACAGAAAAGTGTTATATGGGTGAAATGTAGACCAGAATGTTCTCTATAATTTTCCCATAGAACATGATCTCATCGATTACTCAGAAGCCAAGATAATCGAGGTTTTTTGTTTCTTAAAACTCGTTTTTTCATCCAGAGTGCCCCAAGTAGTCATTTGTTGAACTTCAACTATATCAAGGAATTGCTGTATTTTGTGGGACTTTCCATTTAAAACCCTATTTTAAGTGTCTTGGTGGAGTAGAGGCAGTCAAATTGGCATCTGAGTGATTTCAAAGCGTTATTATGGGAAAAATCAATTTTTTCACACTTAAACGGCAAAATCTAAGTGATAGCGTAGTCTGAGTGGAAAATGATGTATGGACGAAATGTAGAGACAAATGTGCTCTACAATTATGTCGAAGTAATCATCAAAATCGGTTTAGCGACAGTCGAGATAATTGAGGTTATGTGATATTGAAATTGGTTTTTCGACTGTGGCGCCCCTGGTGTTGGTCCCACGAAGTTCAAATATTCTAGAAAGTTGTAGCATTTAGTGAGATCTTTCGTTTAAGCCCTCATTCATCAAAATCGGTCACATAGAACCGGAGATATGATTTTTTGAATTTCGTGAACTTTGACCCCTCATATCTCCGGTTCTATTGAAACCACAGCGCACATACGCACCATTTTGGAAACGTCCTAGACTGGACTACAACATACTAAAATTTCATTAACTTGCACAATGCCGTTTTTGAGAAAAGTGACTTTGAATTTCGATGAATTTTGACGCTATCACAGCGCCACCTATGGTGACTTTTTGAACTTCCATCTGAAAGTGCTCGTCGAGACGAAACCAAAAAGGTAAAATTTAGGTCGCTATGTTAGTTAGAACCGGAGATAGAGGCCGGTCCATGTTCGAACTTTGACCCCTTATAGCTCGGGTCAGGGGTTATGGATCGACTTAAGGTTTTTTTTTGTTTGATAGGTATAATCAACGGCTACAACATACTAAAATTTCAGCCCGATTGCATAAGGAATTTTTGAGTTATTTAACTTTTAAGATTTAAAAAATTTCTTTTTAATAATAGCGCCCCTAGCGGTGGTTTTATGAACTTGCGATGTTAGAAAGGGAAGTGGCATTTCACGAGAGCTTTCCAAAAAGCCCTCACTTTTTAAATTCTGACAATTAGAACCGGAGTTATGGCCATTTTAAGAAATTTTTTTTGGACCCTTATAGTTATGGTCAGGGGGGTCGGGGGACCTTAAGTTTGGTATTGATGGAAAGCTCTAAGGCCCAGCTATAACATACTAAAATTTGAGCCCGCTCGATGCCATAGGGACGGAGCTATTGAGAAAACAAAAGAAGGGGGGTCTTCAAAATGGCGGAAGGAGGGGTGGGGGGTGGGGGGTCAATGCACCAAGTTGCAATTTTCACCCGATATATAACCTTTGCCGAAAACCGCAAGTCGATATCTTTTTTAGTTTAGGAGCTATTGAGCTCCAAAGAGCGGCCGGCCGGCCGGCCGGCCGGCCGGCCAGCCGGCCGGCCGGGAACGTAAAATAGCCACATATATATTCGTGATCAGGAAGTGCTGAAACACATTTTGGCCAAGTTTGAGGTCGATCGGACGACATGAAATTTTGTTAGGATTATAGTAGGTGAGATTGTTAAGAATCTCACCTAATAACAAAAAAAAAAGCCTCAAAGAAAACAAAAGGGACAGATAATCCTAACCGGCTTATGTAGGTGAGATTCTTAACGTGAGCTAACTCGGAGTGCATGCAAATTCGATTTGGAGCTGAAGTTGGGAGACGCCATTCAGTTATCTTGAATCAAATTCGTGAAATTATACAAATTTTGTATTTAAACCAAAATATAAAGGATTTGGATGAACTGGCACAAAAGTAATATATGGGTGAAATGTAGACCAGAATGTACTCTATAATTTTCCCATAGAACATGATCTCATCGATTACTCAGAAGCCAAGATAAGCGAGTTTTTTGTTTCTTAACTTGTTTTTTCATCCAGAGTGCCCCAAGTACTCATTTGTTGAACTTCAACTATATCAAAGAATTGTTGTCTTTTGTGGGACTTTCCATTTAAAACCCTATTTTAAGTGTCTTGGTGGAGTAGAGGCAGTCAAATTGGCATCTGAGTGATTTCAAAGCGTTTTTATGGGAAAAATCATTTTTTTCACACTTAAACGGCAAAATCGGAGTGATAGCGCAGTCTGAGCGGAAAATGATGTATGGACGAAATGTAGAGACAAATGTGTTCTACAATTGTGTCCAAGTAATCATCAAAATCGGTTTAGCGACAGTCGAGATAATTGAGGTTATGTGATATTGAAATTGGTTTTTCGACTGTGGCGCCCCTGGTGTTGGTCCCACGAAGTTCAAATATTCTAGAAAGTTGTAGCATTTGGTGAGATCTTTCGTTTAAGCCCTTATTCATCAAAATCGGTCACATAGAACCGGAGATATGATTTTTTGAATTTTGTGAACTTTGACCCCTCATATCTCCGGTTCTGTTTTAACCACAGCGCGCATACGCACCATTTTGGAAACGTCCTAGACTGGACTACAACATACTAAAATTTCATTAACTTGCACAATGCCGTTTTTGAGAAAAGTGACTTTGAATTTCGATGAATTTTGACGCTATCACAGCGCCACCTGTGGTGACTTTTTGAACTTCCATCTGAAAGTGCTCATCGAGACGAAACCAAAAAGGTAAAATTTAGGTCGCTATGTTAATTAGAACCGGAGATAGAGGCCGGTCAATGTTCGAACTTTGACCCCTTATAGCTCGGGTCAGGGGTTATGGATCGACTTAAGGTTTTTTTTGTTTGATAGGTATAATCAACGGCTACAACATACTAAATTTTCAGCCCGATGCACAATGGAATTTTTGAGTTATTTAACTTTTAAGATTTAAAAATTTTCTTTTTAAAAAAAGCGCCCCTAGCGGTGGTTTTATGAACTTGCGATGTTAGAAGGGGAAGTGGCATTTCACGAGAGCTTTCCAAAAAGCCCTCACTTTTTAAATTCTGACGATTAGAACCGGAGTTATGGCCATTTTAAGAAATTTTTTTTGGACCCTTATAGCTCGGGTCAGGGGGGTCGGGGGACCTTAAGTTTGGTATTGATGGAAAGCTCTAAGGCCCAGCTATAACATACTAAAATTTGAGTCCGCTGAATGCCATAGGGGCGGAGCTATTGAGAAAACAAAAAAAGGGGGGTCTTCAAAATGGCGGAAGGAGGGGTGGGGGGTGGGGGGTCTATGCACCAAGTTGCAATTTTCACCCGATATATAACCTTTGCCGAAAACCGCAAGTCGATATCTTTTTTAGTTTAGGAGCTATTAAGCTCCAAAGAGCGGCCGGCCGGCCGGCCGGCCGGGAACGTAACTTAGCCACATATATATTCGGAATCAGGAAGTGGCGAAACACATTTTGGCCAAATTTGAGGTCGATCGGACGACATGAAATTTTGTTAGGATTATAGTAGGTGAGATTTTGTTAAGAATCTCACCTAATATATACAACAAACAACTACAAAACAGAATGGAAACTGGTTTTACAACAATAAAAAAAAAACCGTGAGGTGATGTAATCCCACTAATAGCCACAGTAGAGAACATTTTTTTCTTAAAAAAGCTCCAGCAAAAGCCCCACTTTTTTTCCAGAACTCGCACACTCCCAGCTTTGACGCTTTTAACTCTAAAAAAGAAGAGTTTCTCAGTCACGGAGACTTGGATGCATTTTCTGCAACAATTTTCCAATCATGATTTATGGCTCATTTATTAAATCTTATGCACATTCCCCAGAGCTAAGGAAGGAAAAATCAGTCTGTGATGATCAACAATCGCTCAATAAGAGTGACACTGAGCTAATAAATAGACGATCATATTTGCAATTTTTGCTGAATTATTAAATTAATTGGAGATTCATTTAGGAAAAATACTTAATTTTATAATTCATGAGGTTACGATGATTAATTTTCAAGGTTGGATTGTCTTACAAGATCAAATAAAAATAATAATGAACCTCTTTATATTTGAGTTTATAGCTCTATTTCTATTTTAGAAGTGTAAAAGCATGTAGGAACAAAAGTAAATTAAAAATTAAAACATCATCCAAACACTAAATAAAACTTTGTCATAAAGATGAAGGATTTAAAAAATTTAGGGTAAGTGTGTCAAATTTCGGCATAGTTGCATGCAAGCGCCAAAGTCTCAAGTTTGAAATGTAATATCTTTAATAGAATTTTTTTTTCATTCCTTCTACTTTAGGAGTGTTGCTTAGAACCTTGTAGACAGTTTATTGTCTTTATTTACTTTAAAATCATTCTTAATACATTTTAAAATGAATAAAAATTTAGACATAGCTTTGGTGCACTATTTCGGTTACCTTCATTCTCATAGTTCCTTGCCCTTCGAGAATTCTTTAAATGTCTTTTTCACGTCATCTCGTTTGTCAAAGCTACATTTTTGTTATTCTTTTGCATTGTATAATCTCTAGAGTATGTAAAAACAAAAAAATCATGGAAATTCGAGGAACAAAAAAGGTGGCCGGAATTGCAAGCTGGTCGGAATTTGGCACACTTATCCTAAGTATTTAAGTAAAAAATGGCGTCACTCTGTTTGTTCGTCTGTGTGTCTATCCGTCTGATCTGTCCGGCTTTTGTCACTTCTAGAGGCCAAACGGTAAGAGATAGCGACTTGAGACCTTCGTGGGACCCCCCATAATTCGACCCACATCAATCCCTCATTTTTCCCCAGCCCTCCCCTTCTCCTCCAAATCCAAAACCATGTTTTTTTTGGAATTGCTCGAAAACGCACCGTGCGATATTTTTCATTTTTACCCAGGCGGACATATGACCATATACGAAAATACCGTTGAATCAATCCTAATAACGGTTTTTTCAAGGTTTAAGCTTAAAAAAGGCTCTAGAGAGTTTTTCTCAACCGCATGGAGTCATCTCAGGCTCGTTGAAAGGTCTTAGGATTTCTGAAAAAACTGAATTGGTTCCAATAAATATAAATTCTTTTTTAGGAAAATCAATTGTACTACTCTTAAGACATTTTGACCAATGTTAAGTGATTTATGAACGGTAAATGTAAAAGTATTTTTCAGGAGGGGAATTCTGTAACGCTCTGGTAATGCCATATGACAAATTGGGTCCGAATCTTAGAAAAGCATGTTCGAAAATGCGATTCTGTAGCCGTGACATTGCCATTTCAGCTCACGTGGCATTGTCAAAAGTCACATATTTGAGATTTCTGGCAATTCAAATGACAATGAATTTTGTTAAACAAATCAACAAAGACGTACTGTATTTTCATAAAGTCATCAAGTAAAAGGATTTCATTAAAAAATCAATGAATTGCATTTTCGAACTCATATGATATGACAAAAAAAAGCTCGAATGGCATTGTCAGGCTTCGAACTCACGCGTGACAATGCCACGAAAATTACAGAATTCCCCTACAGGTATAGTATCTGAGTCACGAGTTCGAGCACTTCGCACAGCCTGGGACGCTTTGCCACCCCTTTTTGTCCTATATTTTGTAAAATGTAACTGTTGAAATTCCTTCACTTTGGATTGGTTTGGATTGACGTTTCCTAATTACGCTCCTCCCTAAAATGATTTTAGGTCACGCCCAGTTCAAGAGATGTTATTGAAATATTTGAATTTTAAAAGATTAATAAAGAAACACCGTAATAATCTAGGGATAAGGCATATTCAGAAATTTATATGTTCGCTGAGAGCCTTACGATGTAAGCAACTCCTATTAGAGGACCTCTAATAAAAAAAAAAACAAATTGTATTAAATACTAAAAAATACTATACAAAAAAATAGCTTTAGGAAATCCTGCACCTATTTTTGAAAGTTCTGGGTAATATTTTGTTATTTGTACAGAAATTTGCGATGCATATAATGAATTCTATTGGGGGAATGTTTTGTTTTTGGAGAATCCTTTTACCGCACAAAAAAAATTTAGTTTTGTTTCATTTTTATACCAAACATTGATATAGAAAAATGAAGAAAAATACTATTTACCTTATAAGAGAATTAAAGAAATAAGGTGAGCCGGAAAAATTTATTTTTTGAATTATATTTTTGAATAATCTGATTTCATTGTGAGTGGAATTTTTTTTTTACATACGAGGGCATTTGTCCTTTTTACGAGTGGCGCTGGAATCTGTTCTCATTTCTCAACTCTTAAAAAGCTTAGGATGTATTAATAAAAAATCATTAAAAAAAATATTTTTAAATTCAAGTTTATACTAAAAAACTTTGAATTTAAAAATATTTTTTAATGAATTGTTTTAAATCAGAATATCACATGCTTGAGAATTAAAAATTGAGAACAGTTGTAAGCGCCAATCGTTCTAAAAAGCTTTGACTTCGCTAGGATAAAAAAAGTTTTCCCCTTAAAGTAAATTTTTAGCAATCTCTTTTTAATTTGACAGTGATAATATTTTTCTGCAAAAATGAAGCTAAATGCTTAAAAATAGAAACTGTTTCTATAAGCAAAAAATCAAAACAATCCAAGGGTCAGATTATATGATTCAAAATAGTTTACACATTTTCCTTGTAGTACGCTATCTTATAGATAATAAAATGATAGCGAGGAACTTGAATTTAAAGCCATGCTGAAGTTTTCCACGAGCTTTCACAAAATTCAGAAATAACGTTGTTGGAATATTGTTCTTTACGAATTTTATGGCCTTTAAAATTATTTTTGTCAAAATGAACCGTTTTGACGCGATTTACGCACACATGTATATTGCGCTAGCGGCTTACTTCAAAATGCTCCATTTTGACGTAAATTCTTTGCAAATATATAGGTATTAATAAAAAAAAATTGCTTCTACATATTAGTTAAATTTACGTTCATATTTGATAGTTTTTCCAACACAAGCATAGGCAATTTATTTCAATATTAACAAAATAAATCGCTAGTGTATATAGGCTATAAAATCTTTACACATTTGGGAGCAATTTTTGCCAAAAATTGTGTTTTTTAACAGAATTTTGAGATGTCCTCCTACAGTAGGTACAGATGTTCTTTAAAAAACAGCAATTCTTATGGCACCTACACACCAGAAAAATTTATGTCTTTATTGAAGTAAATTCCCTAGGGTGTGTAGGTAAAACTTTTCAATATGGACATAACTTGCTTTAGTGTGTAGACGCCATTAACGAAAATTTCCGACAATTTATAGAAGTCTGAGCTTAGGAAATTTATCAGAAAATTGTTGTAAATTTTAAATGTGCATTTAGGAATTAATTTTTAGGTAAATCTGTTTTATTTTTAATTAAATTTCACGTAAATTTTAATGGCAAAACAGAGGATTAAATAGATAGGGGGAAGTGGGGCACCTTTGAAATTGGAATTTTTCTCCCATGTTTAAGTGGAATTGAGCCATACCATAACGTAATTTAGCCTTTTAATCTGTTTGTGCAGCTAAATTATATCACGATAAGGCTCAATTTTATTTAAAAATAGGTAAAAAAAATACCAATTTCAAAAGTACCCCACTTTCAAAGGTGCCCCACTTCCCCCTACCTTTGAAAAAAATATTTATCCTATATGCAAATGTGTTTCCCTCTTTAATACTAGAAACTATGGTTTTCAAGCTAACCCTATTTCAAACACATTAAACTGTTCCTTTTTTTTAAGACATCTGCTGTTCCATAAAATGTGCCAGAAATATCATTTAAAGATCAACCAATTTCATCACAATCTTGCATTGATAAATATTTACTGTCTAATTGCAGACGTTTTAAAATAGTGTGGAAATTTTGTGCAATTTATTTGATATTTTAACTCCAAATCTGACCTATAAATTAGACAAAATCAATTAAAATATTTCCATTGTGTGACTTTGAAAAAAATAAGAACGAATTAGTTCATCGTATAAATCTATTATTAAACCGATAAATTTATCTACACAGATGTGTTTTAGCCATTACATCAAATAAGCTATAAAAATGCTTAGAAATTAAGAATAAACCGACTCTGTTGGCCACTCCACAAAATTTTAACCATCACCTTCACTATCATCCCATGAAGTCACTCAGCCAAATTCTATAGAGAACTTTACAAATGACGGATTTTTTCAGCTATTAATTCACATTTGCTTTTGTGTGCCTAGTTCATTTTCTCCTCGCCTCGTTATTCTCCTAACCACGAAGCATTGTTTTGATTTTTATTTAGCACGAGAGTTTGAAAGAAAAAAAACAACGCAGAAAAAACTGGTGAATAAAACTCAAAGTTAATTCTAAATTGATTAAAACTCTTTACCTCAATTCAGATATATTTTAAAATCTAATTAGGCCAATTGTTAAATATGAAATTCTAATTTTTCAATTATCTCTTAATTACGACCTTCCACTTATGTTGTAGGTTTTTCACACAATTTGCTGCTATAAATATGTACTTCTTACTAAATGTTTTGCAATCGATTAAAATTTCTTTAAAAAATAAAGAAAATATGTCTTATAAGGAAAACCCTCTTTTGTGATGTGGAAATGTTGATGACGTAATTTTGTGTAAGAATAATAAATGATAGTCTGAGAAGTAATATAGTTCAGTAAATAATTACTACAGGGATTTAATACATTAGTTCTTGACATTTCGTTTCAAGTGCAAGTGACTTGCAAATTTTACGCGTCACGACTAGATGCACTAACATAATACAGTTTGTGCACTACTACGCGTCGTTGCAACTTTTTGGAGTATATCCTTAGCACCGTCGACCTCTGCACTAGCATATTTTTACAATAAAGTCTCCCACACAATAAAAATTCTCCTTTAAAAAATTCAATTTTCTTGTCTTTGCCGAAGGTCTCAGTCATATTATTAGTATTGTATAAAAAATCGTAATTTTTTTTAAAGGGGGAAGAAGAGCTCTTTGCCTATGAATATTCACAGAACATGTGAGAGATTGATTAAATAGCATGAACAATGGTATTTTGTCGCATTGTCATACCTGTGAGATCTCTTGGGCGTAAAATACGCTAAAAAGTCACATTAGACGGAATATGATGTAATAACATGCAAACAGTATTTTTTTTTGGTATTGCGTACCTAAAAAATTAACATGTCCAAGTCCAAGAAATTTTCCACCCCAAATATTCCATATGCAGCAGATTGAAAACACGGAAACATACTTTTGAAAAAAATTGCGTGATCTTATTCAATATTTATCTGTGTCAACTTAAGAAGAAAAAGGAAAAAATAATAATTACTCTGTGGAATCTTTCTGGGTAATATTACATGGGTTTTTTTTACTCTCATCGCCCGAAAGAATGAATAATGGTGAACCTATTTTTGACTGGTGGAGGGATCTCTTTTGAAGATTTTTTCAGTGAATCTTTCACCAGCTGTTTCATCCCGTTTATCATAAGCAATGTTCGCATGGAGACAGTGTTTCTGAGAAAATCCCACTATTAAAACTACAATTAAATACATTTTTCTTCCAACTTAGAGCAAACATCTCCAATTGTGGGATTTAACACGGAAATTCAAGGAGGAACACCTCCCCAAGAGGCGTGATTTATAAAAATAGAGAAAGAGCAAAAAATGAACAACTTCCACTTAAAATTACTGCTGTTAGGTAACATTTTTTCAGTATATATTAAATAAATAGTAGATGATGCATTTTCCTGAGAATTATTCATCCAGTACTGACTCACATCTCACACATTTTCCACCTCTGAGAAAAATGGAGAAAAATTATCTCTCTTTACAACCTTGAATTAACTCATATTGCATGTTAGACTCAAATGAGTGATTCAAGAGTTGTGTTTTCTGCCGTTCTCTCTTGTCAAAATGTTAGTTTTTTTTTTACAAACATTACGCTGCTGGTCATTTGCTAAATTCTTCATTCAATTCACGTGGTCTATTGAGCATTATAAATTTAATCTTGTCCCAAAATCACATTCACGTACACGCATAACCATTTTGCAGACCGATGATCTCTTTTGTAAACACACAAAAGAATTGGGCAATTAACAAGCCATTAAAAATTGCAACAGAAGGTTTAACTTAATCCATTACTTTAAGTGTGACACGCATTGAATGTGGAGATCAACTTTTTTTTATGTCTTCATCTCATGAAGAATAAAAGAAAATTTCCGCGAGGGTTGACTATTTGGTCTATGTCATTATTGTTACATTCAAGGGGAAGGTCATTGAGGCAAATTTGGTACACTCAGCGTGAGATGATTGAAGCGAAACACACAAGATCAGAAAGGTTTTTATGCGGACACTGGAGAAAATTGATGATTTTGTGAAAGAAAAGAATCTAAACAAAAAAATCCTCAAATATTAAAGTAAAAAATATTTTTGAAGTTTATTTTCCTATTTCCTAAGTGTTAGCAAAATTTTGGTGAACCTCATAGTTAAGTGTTTCACTGGGAAATATTGATAAAATTTAAAAGGAAACATAAATGGAGCTAAAGATAAACACTTAGTACATTGATGTACTAAATACAAGATAATTTCATAACAGAAAATTGTTTGCGAAATATTCAAAGATTCTCAATAAAGTTCAAAAGGCAAAAACATATTTAATCCACTTTTATAATGAAAAATTATTTTAATTTTGCGACATCTCTTTGATATATTATATTTCATCAAGTTTGCGCAGGGCCTAGTTCTACGTGTCCAGTTAATTCATAAACGTAGTTTTATTATAAATAAAAAAAACAAACAATTGTGCGTCCATTGTTGAGAAAGGTAATTCTGAAAAGCATCATGGAGGTTATGTGTACTAAAAAATTAACAAATGTATTAAAGAAAATGGTTTTGAACAGTTCTAAAATTTAGTACTAATTTAGAACTACGACCTTAAATGCACAGTACCTATAACTTTTTTCTTTAAGAAATTTCAAAGTAAGAAGTCGTATCATTTCTGGTCAACGCTTATCAGGCTTATCAGTATCTGTTTGATACATTTGGTAGTTGAACATAGAGGAGACTGGGGCAAAAGCAGTGATGCATGGTATTAGATATTGGGATGTTATAGTTTGTCTTACACGGAATATCGAGGAAACCATAATTTTAAAATATTTATAAACCTGATATCAATATTTTTTTGTGAATTATACGTAATGAAAAATTTCATTTGCAGACTAATTTTGCCCCAGTCTTCCCTACTCATTTTTCACTGGAATAGCACCATTATTCGAACTTGACATAAACTTTGAAAAAGATTAAGAAATGTTTAGTTAGAGTTACTATTTTTAAGGATTGCAGGTATGATTGGTATGACTAAGGCCATGCGTCAGTTACTAAACTTTTCAGTGAAGACTAGGTTTTGTTACTTAAGATATCACGGATCAATGTTTGTGCTAAATATCAGACAGGTTCAAAAAGGTTTAGAACAACTATAATTAAATTAACACACGTAGCTTCCTTCTTATATAACATACCCCTCGTCAGTAGTATTAATTAGCAAAACTCTTTGCTCCCTGTTTCACAAAAAAAACTACGCCTTTTTGGTCACTTTGTGAGTTCAAGGTTAAGAACAATAATTCACTATTATTACATAAATAAATGTTCTGTTGCTTTATGATAGCCTCAAATGCTCTACGGTCTATTTGAAAGACATCACGAAGGTTTTTTTTTTTAACTGGTATATAAACATCTGTAGTGTGATATATTGTTATGGCAGCTGAAACTTAATAAAAGCATTGTTTTTCTTCAAATTGTGTGAAAAATTGCGATTTAATATATATCGGAAAAAGAAGTAAAATTCCTCCAGTAAAATAATTTCTGCTACATCATATTAGTGAGAAAAAAAGAAACGTAATAGAGAGAGTCATGAAGCATTAGAAGAAACAATCATGTGTGACCTATATTGAGAAAATATTTTATTTATATTGATAGTTTTGCGCGTTTAGCGATTTAAAGCGCGAGAAAAGACAACATTACTTTGGATAAACAGTTTATATTAAGTTTATTGGAATATAGGGAGATTTGGAATATTTATTAGAAAATTTGTATTGGCTTAGAGCACGCTGCTATATGGAGAATGTTTAATTATTTCTAGATATCATTTATATTCAATACACTGTAGCATATTTGGCCATCAAATGATCATCTTACGTAATTCTCAAAGCCAATTGAATGTTGTTCTCTCTCAAGAGAAAACTGTTGATCTAACACTTGTAAACTTCACTTCTCATGCGCATCGTCTTCATTCATTCTGAATAGATTAAAAAAAAAACTATTACTGTGACTGAGAGTCTAACTAACTAATCATATTAGCAATTTATTTGGACTTCAATGTCTCTCTCTAAAAATCACACAAACTTAAATCGTGATGGGAGTGGTTTTCTCTTAGCATTACCTCAGCACAAAATGAGCTTTTCATCATTTTGAGATACATAGAGTGGTGGTATAAAATGGATAAAATTTTCCACTACTAATTCACACTACATTTGTATTTCTATTCTCACAAAATGATCAAACTAAAAATGCGTCCAAAGTTGAATCTCTCAAGCGAAACGGGTTTTCTCAGACGGTAGAAACATTCAAAATGTAAAAGAACCAGTGAATTGAATATATATACATCTTGGACAGAACTCAAGCAGTATTCAGAATGAAGGAAAGTATCTGAGAAAGGTGATCCATGGAGTTTCGCTTTCAAAAGACACACTTTGCAATTTTCAAGCCAGTAGTATGTTATTTATTAAACATTCTCTCATAACAGTTTCATTCGTAAAACCACTTTTTCCTCGACTTCTTTTGCCAATATGTATACACACAAATATATTGTCACAAGCCATCATCTTTCAATTTGCACCATTATCCACAATTCCACGTTCAAAGAAGTTTATTCAATATTTAAGCTGTGTTCAATGATACATTAATCTATCTCGAGCATCTCAAATTGATTCCCCTTCAATGATTAATTTGCAATGAGATTTTTTTTTCTAATAGAAAATACACATTTTCCGGAACAAGACATTTCATGTAGATGAAGTGTTTCATGAAAATTTTTGAAAAAGAAAAAAAGAAAAATCCAAGATCAATGGTGAAACGTGTGAAAGAATGTATGTGAAAGTCTCAACGCACTTTCAAGACAAATGATAAATGGCTTTGGTGCATAATTGGGGTCATATTCAAGTTTAAGTGCGAAACTTTTCTTCAACTTTTGCAACTGGTAGAATTTTTGGGTATTTTACAAAAATTTCAAAACATTATTAAATGACTTACTTCGTAACAGAATTTTTGCCTTGTAAAATTGAATATTATAATTTTAACTGAATTTGTAATAATTTTGATGTACTTTTTAACAGAAAAATAGCTACTTAAAAATGTGTATTGCACTTCGCACAACAAATGTATCAAAAAATAAAATAAACATTAAAAAAAATAAAAAAAAATATTATTCAACAATTTCATTTATAAAATTCCTTTTTGCTGGGTTTTCTCACTAAATTTTTGGGCTATTTAAATCTATCGCAATGACATTCAAAATAAAGAAAAAAATCATAAGTTATCAAGTTAAATAGCAAGCAAAAGATTATGTTACGGCAGTGTATTCACTTCAAAATTAACAAATTTGAATAAAAATAGTCCATAAATGCAAATAACCTAGTTTCATTATATAATTGAACTATATAAGAGGTTAATTTAAAAAATAAAATTCTGATAAGCATAACCCCAAAAAATAGGATATCATTGGATTGGAAATCATTAAATTTTCTAACCTAAGAATTTTGAAAACTTGATGATTTTTGAAATTAGCAAAATTTATCTTGCGACATTTTTTTATGGTCCGAATTTGTTAAGCTTTCGTTACAATATTTAACTGATTTTTAAATGTAATAAAATCCTATGTAAAATAATAAGAAAAAGTGATTTTTTCCTCTAAAGCATTTTTTGAATTGATTAATCAGAATATTCCACAAAAAATAGGCTATATTTTAGAGGTTAGAAATTCATCAAATTCGTTTCATCAAGCTCGATTTAAATTCTTTTAATGTTTTAGATTAAGCTAAAGACAAACACAACATAAAATTTCGAAATTCTGTCTATATTAAATAACAAAATCAGTTCGAAGTCTATTTTTGTAAAGATTTTACAACATTTGTGGTTAGGTTATGTTTCTTAAGATCGCAATTTTTCAACATAACCTCTAATTTATTTTATGCTCAAAAAGAATGATAATTGGGTTATTTTTTTAGAGGAACTATGTTAGTTCCAAACAAAAGTAATTTATTTAAAAGCTTTAAATAAAGATTGAAATTATTTATCAAACATTCTAGCTTTTTATTGCAGGGTTATAAGCTTCATTTAAACAAGGTTTAACAAAGCGAATTCATACGAAAAGCTAAAATTTGGCGGAATTTTCAACTTAGAACGACAAATCTAGCCAGAAATATGTAACCTTAAAATAAACTGCCTTTGCTTGTTCTTTAGAAATTAAAGATTTTCAGAAACCCGATTAAGCTTTCTTTCTGAATATCGTATAACTTGATATTGGAGTTACAAATATTTAAATACTAAATAAACTTGTGCATAATGAAAATCTTCTAAACAAGGTCTAAAAAGTGCAATTTATAGATAAGAGAAAATTCAAAGGTTATTTGGAAATTTCACAAAGTCCTTGGGATCACCTTTCTCACAATAAAGTCTGCAAAAATTTACAAAATAACCGCCTTCAGAGAAAAAGTCTCCAAAATAAAGGGTCATGGTCAAGTGAGTTTAACTCAAGTAAACAAGAAAAACTTGGTCTTCCAACCTAAACCAAACAATACCAATAAAGCCACCAGCTTGAAGTAGACAAGTTTTAAGAATTTTTTCCACTTAAATTAACCAATTTTGAGCCTAATATTACGCAATTCCTCGACCTATCGTCGACAAATTTAATCATTTATATTCTTTGTCATCATTGATGATATCATGTTCTCTCGATAATTTGAATATTATAGAGGAAACTTCACACTCATACACCTACATATTGTAATTCTTAAATAAATTTGTCTTGACCAGTTGAATCTCATTTTGGATAAATCTCATCACTAATTTTTCCATTAGTTTTATTTTCTACAGTTCATGATTGAAGTCATCGCCCTTGTGTAGCTCTTGATAGATTCCCCAAAAAAAATTATCTAATCAAATATTTGAAGGGTGTGTACGAGAATTGGGGAGGCAAATGTGAAAGAACGAATATTAATGACTGCTAAATTGAGGAAAAATATATTCCAAGGAGTATTTCCAATTATTTCTATCCTTTCCTGCCCACAGTAATTGTTGGTAGAACTTTCACTTTACGCTTTACGAGGACTCTTTAACGAACGGTAATTGTTATTATTTTCCTTTTCCTCTTGTATAAGGTGGTAACATGTCCTAAAGCAGAATTGACATATTGTCGGATTTATCGACACTTGTCGTATTTGTATTTCGACAAATTTTCAGTAGAATTTCTTCCCTTCATTAGTTTTATTCAAATAAGTGAGACTTAAATGGCCTTTTATGGGTTTTGAATATCAATAGAAGTATTAATAATCTGATGGCCAGTAGACAGAAAAATCTATATTATTATTATTATTAAAATATGCTTTTGTCGTATATAATTGCAATTCTTTATGCCCAGCACACAATAACTTGTGTTTTGTAAACATATTTTTGACATCTCAGTGAGAGTGAATGAATTAGAGATCTATAGTCATCTCGTTCTCTCTCATAGGAAATTTTGGAAACATGTTTATAAACAAAAAAAAGTTGTGCGCTGGACATTATAATAAGTTATCCACATTTGTATGGAAATTATATCAGTTACGACAAATTACGATGTAAAATCTATTGGGTCAGGAGGTTTTATTTGTGAATTACTTCAGTATTATTCAGAATTTCAGCGTCTTTTACACTGTATAAGACAAATATTAAATAATTGGAGTCTTATAGACTTTACTCTTACTTTTGATAACACATTTCTTTAAACTTATTCAATTTTCTTGTTTATATACAAGGTATTGCTCCACAAGGAAAAAAATCAAGTACTTTTATTCACTTTATGTAAAGAAAGAGCGCAGTTGTGACAATAAATTACAAAATATCGTATCAGTTACGACATTCTTCAATAAATTCCTGTTCTTAGGGTGCACTCACAATATTCATTTGAAAGCTATCTGAATTCTGAATTAATAAAAAACATTAAAGAGAAATACAATTAAATAGAGCATATTAAATAAATTTAGAGACAATGGAAAATCAAAAATAAAAATAATTACAGATACGACAATTGTTAATGAAAACGATGATTATTATTTCACCAAATAGATTATCAAAAGTCCAGCAATACTTCAATGGATTTTTTTCTATACGTGTTTCCTCAACTGATGATACATGTTGAAAGAGAAAAATAAATTTTCTCATATGTTTACAGTTGTGTCTGTCAACAAACTCTGCTCATTTGAATTCCAAAAAATTACTCCACACATTGCAACGTGCTTCATTAAAAGCCCAGTTTAAAAGGAATAGCGTTTGCATAGAATTTCAAAATAAAACATTGAGCTTTTTGAAAAGAGATAAGTTGCAACTGTAGTAGCAGAAATTGTGCTAAAGCACAACACTTGTGATGATAACTATGCAAATAAGTAAATGCATTTGGAATAGGCAGGTCTTCATGGGCTATTTGAAAGAGTTTTGTTGCCTTCAAACACTCTTCACCTATTTATAACGATGATTGTGGCAGTCCCGCGCTTTTTTACTCCATGTCACACAGCATATTTTACATTTTGCAAACACCCAAAAGATCTTCTCATCTCTCTAAATTTAACTACACAACTTGGACGATCACATCATCCATAGAGACAACATAAATTTACAGAGCGCCGATGATGAAACACCTACAACGTCATCGAATGTCTCTTTAAAATCTTTCCATTGAAACCAAAAAAAAAAAAACCTTTGTGTTTATAATATCTCTAAAAAGACCAGAGAGTAAAGTAGAAAAAAAATCACCAAAGCCCAGAGTTTCGCGCCAAAGAAAATAATAATATGGAAATGTTGCGTGCTATGAAATTTTACTCTCTGTGAGAAATTTAGGGCGCGCAAAAATTTTCGTCCATGAACAAGAAGTTAAATACAAAACCATTTGTGTCTTCACAAATTCTTACCTCCATTGAGAGTCACCACAAGAACCACCAAAAATATGAATCCGTATTTTGCCATGTTCTCTCCTTTTTAAATGTTCTTGGTCCCCCTTTTCTGGTGCGTCGTTCGTGTTTTCGCCAAGTTTCTTTTTTTATTAATACTTCTTTTTTGTAGTCTACCAAAATTCCGTGGAATAAAGGTAGATCAAATATCTTTAACCCTTTCCAAAGATAAAGAAGCGCAATCTAAAGAACAATCGATTGAGCCCAAAAGGAAAGTTAATATTCACCGCACAAAAATAACAACACGGAAATTGACAAAAAAAACAACAACTTTCCACGTAAATTGATATTCTTTTTTTTCTGCTTCAACACCAGGAGAAAGACAGTGATTCGCCAAAAAAAAATAAGCCACAAACTCCTCAGAAAACTAAACTGGGTGGGGTACAACGGGAAGAAATCCAACAAACTGAGACTCTGTCCAGCACAATTGGTATCCAAACAGTAACTAAAATTTACTTGGTCGCTCGAAACCTGTCTCAGACCATGCAAAGCGCGCACTAAAGTGAAAAAGTTGCGCGCGTTTTTGGTGGGAGCAACAGGGTGATTCATTCAAATGCTTCTGCTGCTCCTCTTAAATTTTCTCTCTCTCCGCCAAAGGCATTTGCCAACATTGGTCTGAGAGAATTCTAAACAATCGCATTGAAGTCACTACGGCGTGACGCGAGATTTGAGGGATTTTTTTTTCAAAGACGCCAGAATGAGACAATTATAGAAGACTTTTGAAGTGCGATAGAATATGCTTAGAAGCGACAATTAGTCTTGTGTTTCATATACTCGACAATTGTCTGATTAAATTGTTAGATGAATTTCTTTGTAATATAGAAAAATTCAGTGGCATTGATGATAAAGGGATGTTCATTGCATTGATTGATGTACAAAATTTGTACCAGTGTTTCCTACTTGTTTCAGATTTTAGTTAGAACAATATATAAGCAGTGGTAATGAGTATTAGGTTTACTGTATGCTCTAGCTCGTGATTAGGGTAAGTGTGCCAAATTTCGGGCAGCATGCAATTCCGGCCACCTTTTTTGTTCCTCGAATTTCCGTGAATTTTCAGTTTTTAGATACTCTAGAGATTATACAATGCAAAAGAATAACAAAAAATGTAACTTCGACAAACGAGATGACGTGAAAAAGACATTGGAAGAATTCCCGAAGGGCAAGGAACTATGAGAATGAAGGTGGCCGATATAGGGCACCAAAGCTATGTCTACATTTTTATTCATTTTAAAATGTATTAAGAATGGTTTTAAAGTAAATGAAGACGATAAACTTTCTACAAGTTTCTAAGCAATACTCCTTAAGTAAAAGGAATGAAAAAAAAATCAATTTCTATTAAAGATATTACATTTCAAACTTGAGACTTTGGCGCTTGCATGCAACTATGCCGAAATTTGGCACACTTACCCTATATATGCCAAAAATATTTTCGCATAATTTGCCTACACTAATAAAGTTCTTTATGGCTCCGGCACACCTTTTAGATCAGGAAAATTTCATGAAGTCGAAATTCGAATTCCTTTCTTTCTTACATGCTTTGAATATGTCTATCTCATTCTCTTGTACTCTTCTTCTTCTTTTAAACATCACTCCAAATTAAATTTAGCTCAATCGAATTTGATATGCGAAAGAATGAGATAGTCATGTGCAAAACATGTGAGAAAGAAAGGAATACGAATTTCGACTTCATGAAATTTTCTTGATCGAAAAGGTGTGCCGGAGCCATTAAAGGTCAAATTCCTGAAAAAACATAGTATTCACGAGTTCGACGGTTTCGTAGTGTATTTTATTTTGTCCGTACATACTTATGAATGACCGCAAAAATCGCCTTTTTGAATTATTGTAACAGGTTAAAGGACAAGTATTTTGCAGGGATTATTTTTCAACCGCTTTCGTTGAATTTGAATTTTTGGAAAAGTCTTGACATTTCTTATCCGGCTATATCAGTATCGGTAATTGAATTGGTCAAGTAATTATAATTGATTTATTTTTCTCCATTATTTCCTTTTTATTTGTACGTTGGAATATTGTTAATGTCAAATTTTACGTTGTAGAAGTGTGAGATTCTTTTTTTTCAAAATACATTGAGCGTAAAAAAATTGAACAATGCCATATTTAAAGGCTTCGATTTTGGTTACCTTACAAGAAAACTTCAGTCCGAAAGCCGGCAATTCGAGACAGAAAATTTGTATTTTTTCTTGAGGTAAAATAAAGTTTCACTGACGATCCCTGGAAGTATTCTCATTCAATAAACGTCAGAAACTTTATTTCCAAATTTAAAGAAAAAATAATTGTGATTAGAAATAAATCACATTTTAAGGGAAGTGCTCATAATTTGGAACAGGCTGCTTTTAAGCATCAATCTCAATGTCCTCTGTTTAAAATGGAATAGTTTCAATACAAATTGAAGTTGTTAATACAGTTTTTTTCAGAAGTGTTGTTTAGAAACTTGGCAAGCTCTTTATCGTATTTGCTTTTTCTAAAATTAATCTTAATACGTTAAATATGAATAAATATGTAAAGATGAATTTGACTATAATTTTGGACACTTTGCTTGTAATTTTAGACAGCTAATCCGCCTCAATAGGATGCTCATTGTTCTCCATTTCAAGAACCTATCTCCCAAGTCCTTTTCCTGTTTATGAGAATGTCACAAG
The DNA here is from genome assembly GCF_024763615.1 of Phlebotomus papatasi. NCBI lineage: Eukaryota > Metazoa > Arthropoda > Insecta > Diptera > Psychodidae > Phlebotomus > Phlebotomus papatasi. The sequence goes on from NC_077224.1 coordinate 32,679,519, forward strand.
AAACTTGGAAACTTTCCATAAAGTGAGTTGACTTCGGCATTCCAAATACGCGCGGATTCGCACATTCCCTGCCCTTTATGGGACTTTTTTTTAAGGTTTTTATACAACCTAGTCATCACAAAAGGTAAAATTTTACAAAATTACGAGAAGGAAAAAAAAAACACCTGTCCAAAATAACAAGTATTACCTCAGAGATGAATTTCTGAGAAAATTGCTAGTTTTTCACACGAAAATATAATTCACAAGGCAAATCTCACTCCAGGTCAAATGAACAATTCACTATTAATGTGAATCAACACAATATTCAATGAATATTTAATAATATCACTTAAAAATATCCAGAAAAAATTGTTGAGACTTCACCACAGCGCTAAATAAAACTGAAGTAAAGACAAAGTGCTGTCATAATTCTCGTAAGCAACTGCTCACATAGAAGATTCAAAACAAAGCAATTTTAAATCAAATCCTAGGCAAAATTTAACGAATATAGTGTTAAAATCAAAATCTTCCAAAAGGAACAAATATTTAGAAAGATCACATTATTCTTCAAATATTCGAAGAAAATTCCATAATTTTAATCAATTTATTTCTAGTGTCCAATTTTATCCTCAAAGTGTCCAAAATTAAGAGCTATATTAAATTATGAGCACTTATCCTATGTACATTCTTTTGATATATTTTTTGAGTAATTAATTGACAAACTGATCCTATCATATTAGATAAGATTCTTAGCAATCTCACCTATTCTATTACAATCCGCATTTCAATAACTTTCCGGACTGACCAAATGCTCTTTGAGCTTATTATCTCCCAAACTAAGATAGATATCGACTTGCGGTGTTCAGCAAAGGTTTATATAAGGTGAAAATATGAACTCAGATCTTTTCTTCTTTTCTAAGATTATTTACTGAATTTAACATTACAAAGGAGCTGCATTGTATTTATGACGCACCCTCTGGCCCTGGCGTTGGCATTGATCTTACGCACAGTGTTTTTCCTGCCCATTTAATTTTCCGGCGGGAAATTTGACACACACTTCTTCACGCGCATTTTCACATTCATCAAACACACCCTACTATTTTCCGGTCAAATAAATTAACCAATAGATAGTCAATCGTTAGGCATCTATCGTGATTTTCTCGAACAATATTTGCTTTATATCGTTGTCCTAAATTTCTCATCCTTAAAGCCACCCCGTCGAACAAGGAATAAAAAGGCGTTAGAAAGACGCATCGATCGATAAATGTCATCTGAACCACGCAATTTCCTAATATCACAAATTGATGAGAAAAACTGTTGGGGATGGTGAAAATATATAAAAAATTTAATTATGGAACTCTATATATGCGATGAAAATGGAGCATTAACCTAAAAGAGCAAGATGAGGAAAACGAAGCATATAAAATTCACAAATCATCCCTAGAAGATTGTGAGAAAAATACTCTACTCCTTGTCAACAATGAAATGTTAGATAAAAAAAATGTCTCTCATTACATAATTTATATTCCTCCCCCTCATCACACTTGTGAGATATTTTCAGTTCAGCTGTTGTCAACGCGTCGCCTGAGAAAAGTCTTAAATTTTACTTGTGATTTTTCTTCGTCTCAAGATCCCGAACAATTGATCTCTTTTAGGATTCCCCCGTGTTAACGAAAATTAAAAAAAAAATATCCACAGCCAAAACAATCTTTGTCTCATTTTCACTCACCAATCGCCTACCTTCAGGAAAAAAAATTTGGTGTGTCAATTGAAAAGAAGAGTGTTATTTTTTTCTTATGAAAATTTGCTCATTCAATTTTCCACAATTTACACAGCATGAATGGACGGCCTTTTTTTTGCCAAAAGCAACACTTAACATGCGCTTTTTGAGTAAATACAGACATTCATTGCGAAAAACAAGCCAAATAAATACATTTTACTGAATACTCTTTCATTTTAGCACGACTCACCTCTCGTGCAAAGAAGATAAATTGCTAATAATTTCCGGTCCGAAAATTCTTGGATATTACGGTGTACAGTCAGTTAATTCACAAACATATATATTTAATATTATATATAATTGCATTTCAATGAAATTTGTGCTTCAACAGACCTCAATTTTAAGTATGCATGGGACCGTATTACACAATACTAACAATAAGTGCAAGTGCAAGTTATGAGGGTAATTTTGAATGAGAAAGTCTTACTAGCTCTCAATGTAAAGCATGCATAAGATAGACATTTATTCAAAAATCACTAAATCTAATTTGCTTTAAAAGTTACTTTAAATGTAAGGTTATGTTAATTCTAGGTTTTTAGAGGTTATGTTTTAAGTAAATAAAACTCGGATTTCTTCATTTGAGAACAAAATGAAAGATAATTGAACTTATATGACAATATATTTTTTTTTAAATAAATCTGGGGTTAGTTCAAGATCTTATTTTTGAAAAATATATAAAAACTCATGATAAGCCTAGATCAGCATACTGTGGGCAAGATTCTTAACGCCAGCTCATTCGGAATGCATGCGTATTCGATTTAAAAATAGAGTTGGAGTCTGTAATGCCCAACGCACAATAACTTTTGTTTTGTAAACATATTTTTGAGATTTCAGTGAGAGTGAATGAAAGCTTGATCTAGCCATCTCGCTCACTCTCACAGAAAATTTTGAAAACATATTTACAAACAAAAGTTATTGTGCGCCAGGCATAATTCAAAAATTTTCATCAAAATCGATTAAGCGTGTGACGATATAATTGAGGTTATGTACTATATAAAATTATGGTTTTTCGACTGTGTGGCGCCCCTTACTTTGGTCCCACGAAGATCAAATAATATACTTAAAAGTCGTCTGAAGCTTTCATTTGCCACGTTTGCCACCCTATTTATCAAATTCGATCAAATAGAGCTTGAGTAGTTTGAATTTCGTAAACTTTGACCCATCATAATCTCCTGTTCTATTTTAACGACAGCGAACCCACGTAAAAAAATGTGTAAAATTTTACTAGTGAAAAACAGACCATTTTGTTTAATTTGAAAATGTTTAAAAAAATACACAACATTTTGGTAATTTATGGTCATGTGAATGAAAATTACCACTATACTATAGTTGAACTACCTTGAAAATGTGTAAAATTTTAACAATATTATAGTGTGAAATCGGATATATAAATTATTTAATTGCGATCTGTGTAAAATTCCTCACTATTATAGTAAGGTGGGGTAACTGGATCGTTTTCCGAAGAGTGCTAATTAAACCTTGTTTTTGGACTGATGAAATTCTTTTTACTTCTTCTAAATCCATAGAATTATTCACTGTTTCATTCAGAAACATAATATAAAACAAATTATCAAAAATATTAAAGAAAATTTATAAAATAATGATAATACTGAAATAAGTCAGCATGCACTAATTGGGTCGCCTTTTCGCTAATTCACTTTTAATTAAACTCTTGGATTTAAAATACTTTAAAAATGCGACCAGTTTTAGTGTAAATTTTTTCCTGTTTTCGTACACATTTCACGAGATATCTTCAAAACTACGTAGGTTGGCAATTTGGGGTTTTCGGTTGCCTCTTCGCTATTGAATTGGCTTTTATTTTGTATTTCTATTTTTTGCTAATTCATTCTACAATGATAGAAAACAGCTAATAAACTCAAAAGTTTTTTTTGGTGTGCTAGAAACATATGGGAAACATAGGAAATGTCATGCCCCTGAATATATGTTTTCAATAAACCAGCTGTCATTAACGAAGATATCACTGCTAGAAAATTTTTAGTGAAAAATAGGTGTGATTATGAAGGAATCACACCTAACTCAGCTGGCACAAGTTTCAAATGACTCCATAAAAAAATCCTCCCTAAGAAAATTTCATCAGGTGATTCCCTATAGAAATTCCACTAGGTACCAAAGGAATTTTCCCCCTTAAGTCTTCAAGATTACCCATCATAAGACTTTGAGTGGAATTGCACGAGAAATTACCCACTAAAGAGTGGAAATTTCCCAAATAGAGCATAAGGGTTTCCATTTGAATTTTCTTCTTTCGGAAAACATGGTAACTTTTTAGGGAATTTTAATTGAATTCCTAGAGAAGTTTCTATGTGCAATTTCCATTATCGTTCTCTATGATTTTCCACCGAAGTTTCAATATTTCAGCAACGAGAAATATAGTGGAACCTCAGGAAAAATTACCCCACTGAGGTGTAGAGATTTTCCAAAGAGATCCCTTTAAATTTCCTTGGAAAATTTTCCTTAAAAATCTCTTGGAAAATTTGGCTAGTTCCAAGTAAATTCCCGATGAACTCAAGGGGAAATTTTATGGGGAAATTGCTACCGGCATTCTTGGGGATTTAAAGGGGAAATTTCCTCCTAGTGATAGGGAAAATACCCTGGCCATTCCTAGAAGATTCCTATAAATTTTCCGAGAAAAAGTCTTCGAATTTTCCAGACCATTCTCGAAGATTGCCCAGGGAAATCGAGGGGAAAATTCTCCACGTAAGGGAGTGTTGACACTTCTTGGGGATTTTCCTATGGAATGGCGCGGATTTTTTTATAGGGGAGTCGATTACGCTCACTTATTTAATGGATAAAAATATTATTTTTGCTTTTTCTCAAACTTGAATAGTTATATTATGTTACTGTAGTGACTATATTATGGAAATACAAATAAAAATATTATTTTAAGTGGATTAGTCATAAACGATCTAGATAGCGTAGCGCCCGGATTAGCACACTTGACTGTACAGTCATAAAAATTTTTCAACAAAGTTTTGTGATTTAAAACTGTTGAAAAATTCTAAAAATTACCGCTATTATAGTATGATTATAGTTTTTCCCATGATTATAGTGTGAAAAAATACACAACTTTATGGTATTTTTTGCCACATATAATCAAAAATTAACAATATTATAGTTTGATCATAGTTTTTTTTTCACTATTATAGTATGAAGCCTTGTGCATCTCAACCAAAGTTGTTGAATTTTTAAATAAAAGTTGTTGAATTTTGAGACAAAAGTTGTTGATTTTTTAAACAAAAGTTGTGTAAAAATTGTTGAATTTGCATTTACGACTTATACTTCAGTCGAGACGCTATTCTTTGGACAAAAGTCATATAGAATATCAAATATTTATATCCATAATAAGTATATCGTGCAGAGCCGTGCATCAGATGTAATCATCTCGCATCTAAAAAGGCAAAAAAATCAAAATCTTCGAAATAAAATGAAAATTCAACATATACAGAATTCAATAATTTTTTAGTGTACAACACACAAAAATTCAACAATTTTTTAATTCAACAATTCTAAATTAAACAACTTTAAATTCAACAACTTTGAATTAAACACTTTTTCCAAATTTAACTTTCAATGCAAATTTGAACTTTCATCTGAAATTGAGACGAAACAAAAAATCCAAAATTTAGCTCAAAATGTTAATTACAACCAGAGATAGAAGCCGGTCTATTTTCGAACTTTGACCCCTTATAGCTCGGGTCAGGGGTTATCGATCAACTTAGGTATTTTTTTGTTTGATAGGTATAATCTGCGGCTACAATATACTAAAATTTCAGCCCGATGCACAAAGGAATTTTTGAGTTATTTAACTTAGAAAATTGAAAATTTTTCTTTTTAATAATGGCGCTCCAAGCGGTGGTTTTATGAACTTGCGATGTTAGAAGGGGAAGTGGCATTTCATGAGAGCTTTCCAAAATACCCTCACTTTTTAAATTCGGACAATCAGAACCGGAGTTATGGCCATTTTAAGAAATTTTTTTTGGACCCTTATAGCTTGGGTCTGGGGGGTCGGGGGACCTTAAGTTTGATATTCCATGGAAAGCCCTGAGACCCAGCTATAACATACTAAAATTTGAGCCCGATCGATGCCATAGGGGCTGAGCTATTGAGAAAACAAAAAAAGGGGGGTCTTCAAAATGGCGGAAGGAGGGGTGGGGGGTGGGGGGTCAATGCACCAAGTTGCAATTTTCACCCGATATATAACCTTATCCGAAAACCACAAGTCGATATATTCCTTAGTTCGAGAGCAATTAAGCTCCAAAGACCGGACGGACGGACGGATGGGAACGGTTTTTAGCCATCCTCGTGATCAGGAAGTGGCGAAACACATTTTGGCAAAGTTTGAGCCCGATCGGAGGGCATGAAATTTTGCTAGGATTAACAATCGGTTAGATTATTAAGAAGCTCACATTATGAGAAAATGGCATCAACAGTCAGGCAACTGGGCTCGGGCTTGATCTAATTTTTTTCCAAATTTCCATAAAATCAAAGACTTTTAACTTCGAAATTCTTCGGCATTTCAAGACCTTCCCAACAACCCTAAATTTGCTTAAATCAGCTGAGAAATTAACTCTCTAGAGTCTAGAGTCTGTTACCTAAGACCTTGGGAACTCACTATAAGAACATTGAGAATAATGAAGTCGATTTATTGATGGGCAGTCTCCCGAATACCCCAAGTAGCTATCCCTAGTCGTTTGATGAGTAGCTCCAGTAACACAGAGACAAGCACAAATAGCGTGACATTATTTCTCTTCTCAGAAATTTGGTCATGCTTAAGAATATAAATTGCTCTCTCAGTAGAGTAAGAACAATAAAAAAAAAACATTAAAAGAATGTATCGGATATTAAACATACACTGCATCAATTAAGTTAAAAAAAATAGTCTCTGACAATTACAGCATCTCTTTAGAGTTATTCAATTAGAATTGCGATGTTTTGATAGCAATTGTTTGTAATTAACTATAAATTTGAAAAAATTCTTATCAGACAGTAAATTTTTTTAAATTAAGAAATTATAAATAAGAAATCTCAAGAAAATCGATCAAGGTTAGTGCTGCTGATTAAGCAGAATTCTGTTTCTTGATAATTTTGTTTGATTTATATAAATATCTCACTACTTATTACTCATGACTTTGTAAATACAATTATTTACTAAGTAAAAAAAAACTGTTAAAATATTATTCGAATAAAAAGTTTAATAAGTTTCTGGAATCTTTTAAGCTGTCTACACATTAGACAAATTATTGAAATAATATTGAATTAATTATTAATTAATTATTGAAGCGAATATAGAAACCAATATTTCAATAATTGCCTAAACATTGACTTCAATATTAAAAACACCAGTCTAGTCAGGGATTCACAGATCTTCTGGGATTTTCTTCCGTATTTTGTCAAGAACACCCAAAAATACCCAAGTTGGTCAGAAGCAAGGAAGATTTCTCCAGCTTCCTCCAGAAATCCCAGATCTTCTGGGATTTTTTGGTTCATTATGCCCAAAGCACTTCAGATACTTTCTATGGTCAAAGGATTCCTGGAGCTTCCTCCAGAAAATCCCAGATCTTCTGAGATTTTCTTGTTCATTATGCCCAAAGCACTTCAGATACTTTCTATGGTCAGAGGATTCCTGGAGCTTCCTCCAGCAAATTCCAGATCTTCTGGAGGAAGCTCCAGGAATCCTCTGACCACAGAAAGTATCTGAAGTGTTTTTGACATAATATACAAGAAAATCCCAGAAGATCTGGGATTTCCTGGAGGAAGCTCTAGGAATCCTCTGACCACAGGATGTATCTGAAGTGTTTTGGGCATAATATTCAAGAAAATCCCAGAAGTTCTGAGATTTTCTGGAGGAAGCAGGTGATTAGTGCTGACCAAGTTGGGGTCTTGAGGAGATTGAACAAAATGTATAACCAAATTCCAAGAATCTGGGATTTTCTGGAGGAAGCAGGAGAGATGTGTCTTGACTTGGATTTTGATCTTGGATGTGTTTTCATTCATGAACAAGGAAAATCCGGCAGTTTTGTGATGTTCTGAAGGAAAAAGATTCCCGACCATTAAAAAATATTGAAGGAAATATCAAATCAATTTGATATTTAGTATTTCTTTGAAATTTTATTTCAATGCGACTTTGAAATTTTTTATTGACATAATTTGGCCTAGTTTGTAGCCATTTAAAATAATGAAATAAAATATTGAATAAAATGTTCCATATTGAAAAAAATATTTCAATATTTGCCTACACACTGGACAATTTTCTTCAATATTGAAACATTTATGTCAATAAATCTTTGCAATGTGGAGGCAATCCTTGTCAATATTTGATATTGAAAAGAAATATTTCAATAAATTATGTCTAATTTATAGCCAGCTTTAACTCTGAGTTTCATGTTTCACGCAACTTAAATATATATGAAACACTTGTGAAACATGAAAATTCAATTAATTTTAATTATTTCCTATTTTAAGCTTATTTAAAATGTTCCTTATATTTTATTTTATTGTTACGATTACTTTACTATCCTACCAAAAACATAAGCAAAGCATCAATATTTGAGAAGGATTTTAAGCTGTAGTGTTAGAGTTCCGGAATGCATTTTGATCCTCAGATCCTTTTTTTAATAAAAAAAAAATCTTTTGAATTCGAAAATTTCATTAATTAAAACAGTTACAAAAAAAATACGACAATAGCCCTTGCAATTTCATTTAAGTGAAATATTCTTCAATAAAAAAAAAAAATTATGAATTCGCTAAAACTGCGCCCGCATTTCCAGTGAATCAAGTTCCCCTCCTACTTCTGCAAATAGCAGATTTGGAGGAGCATTAAGTTGATTGTCCGGAGAGTGACTCTCTCTCTTGCTACAGCTCTTAAGTCTAGCGATAATGAAGTAGACGTAGAAATTTGCGATAGGAAGCATAGCGTTATCTTTCGAGTGTCAATCTTTAATTAAATAAACCGCCTGGCTCAAACAATTTTTCTTTTTACTAACCTGCTGGAGACTTCAGTTGTCAGTTGTGCAGTCAAGATGTTGGCCAGAGCGATGAAAGATATTCCCAAGTTATCGTCAGATTGGAGACCCAAAGTCCTAGTGACTCACTGTGAGATTCCCCAAGCAGGATTGGATATTCTGAGAAAGAAGTGAGATCAAAATATTTGATGAGATCACCGGGAATTAATAGTAATTGATTTTTCAGGTGTGATGTGATCCTCACCAAGGGACTGCCTCAGCCAACCCGAGAAGAAGTCCTAAGGCTCTCAAAGGGAGTTGATGGGATTCTCTGGGCTAACCATGAAAAGCTCAATGCGGAAGCTCTGGATGCAGCTGGACCCCAGTTGAAGGCTATCTCGACAATGTCAGCAGGGATTGATTACGTGGACATCCCGGAAGTTAAGAGGAGGAATATTCCTCTCGGATACACGCCCACAGTCCTCAATGACGCTGTCGCGGACATTGCAGTGGGACTGGCTGTTGCTGCCGGACGTCGATTTCATGAGGGACAACTGAAGATTGCCTCCTCGGAATGGGAAAGGAGGCCTCAATGGCTTCTCGGATTGGACATCAGGGACTCCACTGTGGGACTAATCGGGCTCGGAGGAATTGGTCAGGCAATAATAGAACGTCTACGAGGATTCAATGTCGGGGAATATATCTACACATGCCGCAATCCCAAACCAGAAGTTGCAGAGAAACTCAAAGCAACTTACGTATCTTTCGATGAACTTCTCCAGAGGAGCGATTATGTTTTCATAGCCTGCCCTCTTACCCCGGAAACCAAGTACCTAATCAACAGAGATGCCTTAGCTAAAATGAAGCCCACTGCCGTGCTCATTAACGTAGCCAGAGGAGAAATCGTCGATCAAGAGGCACTTTTGGAAGCCCTTAAAAATAACAAAATTTTCGCAGCAGGACTTGATGTCATGACACCGGAACCACTGCCTGCTGATCATCCACTATTAGGACTTCCAAATTGCTGTAAGAATGATGCTCTTAGCCTTATTTCTTAGATTTATTTAAAAATTCTCTAATTAACCTCACTTTTTCAGTTATCATTCCTCATTTGGGTTCAGCAACCGTCCGGACTCGAAGTGATATGGCCACAGTGGCTGCTTTGAATGTACTACAGGGATTAGCCGGCGAACCCATGTTCTCTCCAGTGCCTTAAATTCCAATCCAAAATGCTCCAAATCACCACACCTTTTTCACACTTTCACCTAAAAAAAAACGCAAAATTGCGCCAAAAAACTCTCCCCAGTTAAAATTGCCCAACAAATAATGTTTCTACTTACATACCTTTTTTGGAAAGGATGGGAAGGATATTCGAATTCAGAAGGATTGTCCGAGGTTTGTCCTAGGACGTTATATTGTTCTATTCTGCTCCAGGAAGAAAAATTAAGTGTTTTATTGCTTTAGTATTATTCGGTAATATTAAATATCACGTCCTCAAACATCTTAAAATTAAAAAAAAACTTTTAATAAAGATTAAAAAAAATTTCTTACTTTTAGCATTTAGCTTATTTTGCAATAAAATATATATTTTTCAAATCTGAAGTTCAACAAAAGATCTTTTAAATACAAGTTCAAACATAATATTGGTGAGATCATTATAAGGATCTCATCTAATATTTATAGTCAATAACATTATTTATTGGATGATAGGGCCAATTTTTGCATAGTCACACCACACCAATAGAATCCTAATTTGCATATCAAGTTTATTTTAAACGCAAAAGCATGGGAAAAGTAATATTTAGAACGACAATTCTTCTCGTATGAAAAAAAACCAAATCGACAAGCCTTCACAGAATGCTTGATTTTGTAAAATTGTCGATTCATTGGAAATTTGGAAAGATGACATGTTCCAAAGTTTTTTTTTTATCAACAACCGGATAGACAAAAAGAAAATATTTTTTTTGAAAACTCATATTGCAAAATTTTACATATAAATAGTCTAAATTAATATGAAAAAACATGAGATTGACATGAAATCACATAAAAATAGAGCAGTTTTTCTATTACTATCTCTTGGAAGTTGAGCAAAGAAGTGGCAAGGATGATTCAGCTTATCACTAAATTTTTGCTAAACGGAGATGAAACAGCTACCAAGGTTGTTTATATCTCTAAAAAAGCCACTCAATCAGTATTGATTGAGATACTGAACAAAAATGTTGTCTGAAGCGCTAAATAATATTCCCAATTTTGCCAACAACTGGAAACCGAGGGTCTTGGTGACCAATAGTGATATTCCAAGAGTTGGTTTAGAGATACTGGAGAAAAGGTAAGATTTAAGATTATGTCCCTTTATTTAGAGCAAAACAAATAATTAATATTATTCAATCAGATGTGATGTGATATATGTCACGGGGTGGCCACGACCAACGAGAGAAGAAATTTTGAAACTCATCAAAGGTGTTCATGGAGTGATATGGGCAAACAATGAGAAATTGAATGCAGAAGTTCTCGATCAGGCTGGACCTCAGTTAAGAGTAATTTCATCTTACTACTCAGGATATGACTACATTGATGTTAAAGAAGTTAGGAAGCGAGATATATCTCTGGGATACACAGGAATTGCAACAAAAGATCCTGTAGCTGATGTTGCTGTAGGACTAATGATCTTAATGGGTAGGCGATTGCATGAAGGCTACTTAAAGATCAAAGCTTTTCAATGGGAGAAACGACCCCAGTGGCTCCTTGGATCAAATATCGCAGGATCTAATGTGGGTATAATAGGATTTGGAACAATTGGTCAAAAAATTGTGCACCGTCTTCAAGGATTTGACGTGAATAAGTTTTTCTACACTGGGCACAATCCTAAAGCACAAGCTGATAAATTGGGAGCAATTTTTGTTACACTTGATGACCTCTTGCAGAAAAGCGATTATGTTATTGTTTCTTGTCCCCTTACACCAGAAACTAAACATCTAATAAATAGGGACAGTCTGGGTAAAATGAAAAATTCAAGCATTCTAATTAATGTAGCCAGAGGAGAGATTGTGGACCAAGAAGCTCTTGTAGAAGCTCTCAAAAATGGCCAAATATTTGCAGCTGGCTTGGATGTAACGACACCAGAACCACTGCCACTTGATCATCCTCTCCTTCATCTTCCTAATTGCTGTAAGTACATTTAAAATATTTTGTAATACATTTTCAAAAAACTTTTTTTTTTAATTTTAGTCATTAGTCCTCATGTGGGATCAGCTACAATAGATACAAGAAATGAAATGGCCACTATAGCTGTTCTTAATATTCTACAAGCTCTTGCTGGAGTGCCTATGATCTGCCCAATTCCATAAGAAGATAAAGAAAATATATGCCATTTGACATCCAGTCCAGTTTCGTCCCACTACATCCTTCACAATTCTTTCTTTTAATCAATAAAATTATTCTGCAGATTTTATTACTTTCTTTTTTCAATATTTTAGTATTTCAATAGTTTCAAATAGTATTTCAATTCAATATTATTTTATTTAGACAACTCTTTTTGAAATATTAAAATAGAAATGTAAGAATACTAAAATAATGATATAATTTATTCTTAAACAGGAATAAACAGGAAAAAAAGCTTCATTTGGCGGAAAATTCATGTACGAATTGTCCATGGAATCTCCGTCGAAATATCAGAAAGCGCAAAAATATTGGGTTCCCATTATATTCGAATTTCGAACACGGATGAAATATTTACAGGGATTGCCCGAAAAATCCATGACAGTTGAAATGTAAACAAGGAAAATGTAAACTGGCTATATGGACCCGAGTGAGTCCGACAGCCTTACATAAAACAGAAGAAGAAGAAGAAGAAAATGTAAACAAAGAAAATGCGAACAAAGCTTTTTTCTTCTGTGTTTTTCAAGGAAAAATGTTTAATATTTTCAAACGCAATAAGTCTTCTAGCCAGGGATATAAGATCACGAATGTAAGTAGAAGCAGAAAATATGGGATTGTGGCAGTTTCACTGAAGGAATTGCAGAAAAAAGCTTCAGCAAAATTTGAGGTATTTCCAGAAAAAATCCTTCCAATTTAGTAAGAATTTTGACGAAATTTTGCGAATATCTTTGCAGATTAAAGACTGTAGATGCTATCTGGCTCAGGATGGAACACTTGTGGAAGACGAAAGCTACTTTAGAAGCCTTCCTGCCCAGACACTTTTTGTTATTGCGGAAGAGGATGAAGTTGTCCAAACGGACTTTGAGCTTCTCTATGAAGCCATTCGAAGCAGGAATTCCAGTTTGTTGAAAGCTGGAGAGATGGTAAGGAAATTCATTAGCAGCAACAGAGAGACCTTTTTGCAGACCCTAAATGCATTGGAGGAGAAAGAAAATAAAAAGACAGAGTTGAGTTTGAGAAAAGAGCACAGTGAATGGTTTTGCGGACAAGATTCCCGTTTTTCCAGCAAAGAAGAAGTCATGTCCAGACGTGCCCAGGATCGCGTGAGGGGTTACTTCTACAAGGCAAAGGATGATATAACGAAATCTCTGATTTATCGACAAAATCTTGAAGCAAAGTTAAAATTGGATGAAATCCTTGGGATCTTCCAGTACTTCCTGATTGGCTGTGATCACTTCAGTTGCCTTTTTGATCGGAAGTACCCAAGGAAGCATCAATCTGTGGAGGAAGACACGACAGATGGTGGGATTCCCAAAAAGCGAATGAGATTAATTCGGGATCTCTTCGAGCAGGATGAATTCTTCAAAGATCTCTGTGTCTCACTCTGCAACAGCCGAGGAGACTTCCGCTGCCAGGGACTCTGGAGTGAATCCACCTGCAAATACAACGAACATACGATAAATCCTTATTCAACACGGGAGAACTTTATTCTTTTCCAAGTTTGGAATTTGGATCATCAAATTGAGATATCCAGGACAGTGATTCCGTCCCTTCTGGAAACTGTGCAACTCCTCGTGGAAGAAACTAATCTCAAGTGCCAAGTGCATTGTTCCAAGGCTACAAATATTGACATTATTGAGTATTTTCTGGAGCTCTTCACCACAGACAATCTCAAGCTTGTGCATATTGTTTGTCATGACAAGGGACTCCACAGCCTCCAGTCCAAGGGTCGAGTTTTGTGCGGCAAGTGTAACGAATCAGCCGCTCTTGACAAAATCATGAAGAAAATTGAAAAGACCACTTAGGAAAGGAAATGGCTCTAATTTCGATCTCAAAAGAAAATGATATTAGGAATTTTTTTTAAAACTTTTTATATGTCACTAAAAAAAATATAGAACACTTTTCCTAAACCTTTAAGTCTTTTCGTTAAAAAAAAAAATCAAAAAAATCCTGTATCTCTTCATATTGAATGGCCTAGCCTAAGCTTTTGGATTTATTTCAGCTTTTCTGAACTTTTCCTGACATTGATGGAGTATACTCCTAAGCAAATTATTCCCGTGATTGCAATTGAAACGAAATTCGAAGATCTCTTATTTTGCAAAATAGGCCACGCCCCTTGTGACACTTCTGACTAAAAGTTCGCGTAATTTTTTGTATTTCTTTGTTGCTATACCTTCAAAAGGCTTGCGTATTTATTATTTCGATGCAAAAATAGATTAACATTATGATAAGAGAAAAAGAAAGAACAATGCACTCAATCCCGGGATTATGCACATTTTCGGGACCGAAAAAACGCACGAAATGGCATTATTCCTTTAAGGACGATTGGAACACCGGTGTCCCATAAAGAAAATAATTTTTCCTGACTACCTAAAGTTATTTTTTCTTATGTCTGTACATATTTGTAAAGTAGAAGGTTGAAGCAATCTAGAATATTTTTTGCAAGTCTATAGCTATTTGCTCTGTAGTAAATATTTAAGGTAAAAACTGGCGAATTTTAAAATTCTCAAATTTATAATTGATTTTATTTATTTTTTATACATCTAATTTTTTTTAAGCAAAACCCTTTTGGCAATAAAAACTACAATACTCATACGTAATATTTTTCATTAAAGCGAAAACTATTATTCATTGGTATTGTCAGAAAAATTATTTAAAGTTTTGGGCTATTTTTGTCCCTATCGTTCATAAAAGCACAAAATACGTCGAATCAGATTCTGTTGGACTTTCGAAGGTTAGATGTAAGACTTATCATTGATTATGTTTCTCAGTTTAATTTTTATTGTTGATTTTCAGCCCGTAAAAAGTGTCTCGTCGTTAAAGGGTTATGCAGCGAGAAAACTTGCATACCCGCAGGGGCTTTCTTTTGAATAAATCGGCCGTAGAACGAATTTCGCGCGGAGTAAAATTAGTTCAAACAAAAAGATTCAACTGTTTAATAGAAAAGCATCAACAAACAGTACTTTTTGGCCAGAGTTCTTCAATAAATGGTTAGAATATTTAAAAAATTTACCTTAATAAAAGAAATTATTTTTTATTCTGAAAAAGTAGGAAAATGTTTTCAAATTTCCCGCTACGCAACATAGTATACATTCAGGCGTATTTAAAAAATTATTGCATAAATTGACTCCCAAAAGTAGGCAAACTTGCATAATTTTATGTGCATAATTCCGTCAGGTGCATAATCTGCCCCGAAGGACTTAATGCCGGGACTCAGTGTAAACAGAAGTTTTAAGTTTCCGCAAAGTTCTCTTTGACGTTTTCGAAAAAAGGGGTGGCATATTCAAACATATTCATATTCAAACATATTCAAAAGGGTGGCAAAGTTTGCGAAATGCTCGAACTCTTGACTTAGATGCTACATATAATTTACCGTTTACCGGTTCTCAACCGATTTGAACTGATCCATAAATCACTCAAAAGATCCCTGAAAACAGTTTTAAAAGTATTAGAATTAATTTTCGCATAAAAATTAGTTATCGGTTTTGAATCGCTCCAATACCGGTTCAAAACCGATTGGAACCGGTTCAGTTTTATCGGAAATTCCAAGACCTTTCCAACGACCCCAAACATGACCCCATTCACTTGATAAATGCGATATCTAGTGCCTTTTTAACATTTGACCTTGAAAAACCGTTATAAGGAATGATTCAACTGTATTTTCGCACATAGTCAAATATCCGCCTGGGTACTATCTAAAACATCCAAAAATCAAAAAAAATCGCACGATGCGTTCTCTAGCTATTAAAAAAAATGGTTTTGGTAGAGCAGGGGACCGGTGCTGGGGAGAAAATGAGAGGCATGTTAATGAGGGACGATTTCTCTCAGAAATCGTCTGAAATGTGAAGATTTGTTGAGAAAAGTATGGTCTCTGGGAGGTGGAAGGTGGAAGTTTAGAGAGGGTGACAAAATCGAGAGATTATAATCACACCTATTGCTTTTCAAAGTTTTTTTTTTCAGGTTCCGAATCTTTCTGTATCGGTGTTAATAAAGTTAATTAGTAATGAATGGGTAAAGTAGCCGTAAACTCATATTTATCGAATATTGCCTTTTATTTGTTAGAATGTCTATTACTCTCGCGAATAGAAGCCAAACGGTGAGAGATATTGCCTTCAGGAACCATTCAGGGACGATATAGGGACCGGTCGGTGTTCCAAATTTTTTTTCTACGGCTTTCTAAAGTTATGTTTTACTATAAAAAGTCAGGAAAAGTTATTTTTCTGACCCCGAACACCAATTTTTGACCGTCTCGTCCTTAAAGGGTTAAATGATTCCTATAAGATGATATTATCTCTAGATCTAGAGGTTTTTTATTTCTTCATATATTCATGTTATTTTTGTTTTTTTCACAATTTCAACAATTTTAACAATTTTCTTCAATTTAAACCTTTTTTTCAAATTCTAAAATATCATTGGTAGGGCTTTTGTGTCTCAACTGATTAAGTCAAATTTGATTTTTTTTTCAAATAAGTTGTTGTTGTTGTTGTAGTAGTCCAACTGTGTCAGTTTCAATCCGTAATGGTAATGATTATTCCAATGATCTCAAATAATTTCTTTTCCCATTTTTTTCAATATGAAATGTTAAATTTCTTAACTAAAAGATGAATTGAGATTACTTCAAGGTGAGTATTAGGAAAATACGAAAAAGTAATTCACGAAGAGTTCTTTAGTTTGAGTATTCCATAAACCTGATTCTTTGGACGCTTCGGTTGGGGGATGCAAATGTCAATAAATGGCCAGATGTACGTGCCAATAAATTCGGAAATTTCCATATTTCTCTAATAAATTAAAAATGAGCTGCATAAGGGATAGTATTTTAGTAAAAAATGTCAGGAAAATGAAAACTAGTACAAGTAATGAATATTATTGACAAAGAAAATTTTTGGAAGTTCTGAATTATTTTAATTATTTGCTCACCAAAACTGATCAATTTTTTTTAACGCTGACTGGTAAAAATAAAAGAGTCACCGATGACCCTTTGAAAGGGTCACTGTTTCGATACCTATTTAACTCCAGAATGAACGAACAAAAACACTGAAAAAGTCATCTTTGGAGTTCACTCAGGTGAGAGAAATATGATGGAAGTAATAAAATTACGATTAAACGTAGCTAATCTATCGTGATAAATGTGCATACAAAATTTCAAAAGATTCAAGTGAACCTTTCGAAAGGATCAAATATGATCCATTTTTGTTGAAAGGGTCAATTTGACCCTTTTATTTTTACCAGTGAATGACCAATTTGAAATTTATATTTGATAAATTAGCAAATTTCCTGATCTGAAATGTTTCCCTTGAAAACGAAAATTAGACAGTATTCCAATTTGCAAGAAATATATACGAATTTTTTTGAAAAACAATGTCAGTTTTATAAGCTCATGTGAGCTTTTTAATGGCTTCAGAGATTTAAAGTCAACGTTAGACTTTTCTAAATAATATACATTGCAGTTATTACCCTTGTCAACATAAAGATATACGATAAAGAAAATAAATTTTCAGTTTTATTTATTTATATTACTGAGACTATAAAAAGGTAATAAGTAACAGTATAAGAGAGCAATAAAGATTAAAATTTTCTCCCTATATGAAAATACAGTCTCTATTGTCTCTAACTAATATAATGTCAACAATACCTTGCAAATTCCCAAGAATTGTTTCACTTTTTGCAATATTTAAATTAGTTTAATTTGAAAGTGAAGGTTTTCGGGCGAATACTTAATGAGAAATTCACTTCAATAGGGTTTTGAGAACATCAAAGAAAATCTCACTAATTAGTTTATAATGAGTTTTTGTACAAAAATTCCTGAAAAAGAGATAAACCAAATTTTGAAAATCAATAAAATATTCAAATTTTACAAAGTAGTTTTTCTCAAAAAACAAATCTTCCTTAATGGTCAATAAAGAAATTTTTGGAATATGGGAAAAAAACATTTAGGGCAATTTATCATTTCCTGTGATCACTTTGAAAACCATCTGAATGTGTCTCTTCATCATCATTTAACAGACTAATGAGGAATCGACAAGAAGGTATTTGCTTTTTTTTTCACAATTTGAACTCCTTCTGTGAGAAGACAAACAGAAAGCTTCTTCTGGCAATTTCTCAGCAAAATACCAATGTTTCTCAGTGCAATGAGGTGAAAATTCAAATGCTACAAGAATTTTAATTTTCAGATTGCTCAATTGCGCGTGAAATAAAATTTAAATAAAACATTTTGCTGAGCATCGAAGATTGAGATGAATTTTTGAGTGAAGGCAATACATCTTGCGAGTTTCCGTAAACAGAAAAATATTATGTTAGTTCAGGGAAATTTTATCAACAGGAAGGCGAAGCAAAGTTATAAAAGCAAACTGACCATAGTAGATTTTGAATGATTTTTGATATTACAAATATTTACAACTCTGAGGATGATGCTTATATCATCATGATACGAGAACTTAATAATAATAATAATCTCGTCAGAAGTATTAAACCCGAATAAAAAAATTATTAGTTATTTAAACTAATATCGCTCAAAGATTTATCAACGGCGTATTTTAACCCTCTAACGGTGTTTTCTTTAAAGTTCTAAAACAATGTTTTCTGGGATAATTATGATCCAATAAAGTCAAAAAAACCATCCATTCTTCGTTATCTCTTTTAGTTTAGGCGCTAGGTGAGAAAATATAAAAGTTTTTTGAAACTCTTTTTGCTTCTAAAATTCACATTTTTAGTTCTTTCAAATTTTTTAAATAAAATACAAAGTAGAATGACATATCTTTTAGTAAAAAAATAAATTTATTTTAGTCAGATAACTTTAAATCGGTATTTTTATGGAAATTGGAAATGAGTTTTTTTGCACAAATATTTTTTGTTGCTTTTTCTCTGACCTGTCACACAAAACTGAGAATAGCAACAAAACGAAGAGTCAAAATGAGTTCAAACTTTCAAGAGATGTTTATAAGACTATTACTGAGGACACTATAGCACTTTTAAATAAATAAAACCTTAATTGTCGCTGTAAATGTGATTTTTGTGAAGACCGCCTGGAGGCAGTCTTACCCGTTAGAGGGTTAATTTAAAAGTTGATCTTACCTTCATATAAATTAGTGTGGAAATAAATTTTTGGAAATACAAAAAATCTTGAATCTGAAATATAAATAGAGGAGAGTGGGACAGTTTCACTTAGTTACACTTTCATTTAAGAATCATTTCCTAATAAATATGGACTGTATTCAAACTTATTTCGTTTACTTTCCTAAAATGTTCTTTTTCTTCAGTTAGTATGCAAGACTATTCGAAAATAATACAGCGTGATTTCTGCACTGAGAAAAAAGAGGGTACGATTAACATTTTTTCCTCAGAACTTTAACGCTTTTTAGGTGGAAAAATATATCAACATTTTTTAGTGTTAATTTTACACCTTTTTAAAGGTAAATTTAACATGAAAAGGGTAACTTTAACCCCTAATACACATAAAAAGGGTAATATTTATACCGATTTTGGATCAATACCGCAGTGTAAAATTAACATTTCCGGAATGTTATCTTAACTTTTTCTGATTTCTCTCAGTGTAGATAATTATTTATTTTCCTAAAAAAATGTAGGGGAAACTTGTCCACACTGAAAGAAATCCGAAAAAGTTAAAATAATTTTCCGGAAATGTTTATTTTACTTTGCAGTATTGATCCGAAATCGGTGTAAATATTATGCTCTTTATGTGTATTAGGAGTTAAAGTTACCCTCTTTCATGTTAATTTTACCCTTAAAAAGGTGTAAAATGAACATGAACAAATGTTGATATATTTTTACACCTAAAAAGTGTTAAAGTTATCAGGAAAAAAGTTAATCGCACCCCCGTTTTTTTTCTCAGTGCATCTTCGTATAGAAAATGATGACCAAGTTTCAAGATTTTTTTTTACTAAATGCTACACAAACCGAATCAATTACATATACCATTATGTTAAAAAAAATCTCTTATAAGGTTCAAAATTCCACCTCACAAAATCCCTGGAAAACCTTGGATTTTCCTCAAGAAGAAAATTAAAATTTATTGTGCCGATTTTAACGAAACTGCTCTGGTTTGCTCAGCTACGTACAAAATTTGGCCACCTATATACTCCTCATTTTCACCATTAACACTACACCAGACATAAAAATTTACACATCAGTGTTTAGATGAAACTTTCATCTACTTGCTTTAACCGTTTGTAGGAGGTACAATGCGTTTTAAAATCATTTTTATGTTATTTTTCTAACACATGTTTTTGTGATACTTCGGAAACCATTTTTCCATTGCATTCTGATAGTCAATAGGTGTGATTCGATATGTATTTTTGAGGTATAGCATTGAAGTCACGAGTTCGAGAACTTTACAAAGCCTGGGATGCTTTTCTACCCTTTTTTGTGGTTTTCTAGAGTTCCACAATTTTTTTTTGAGTGTTTCGAGTTTCATGAAACTTACTTTGAATTTTTTGGATTTTACGAAACATTTCTTAGTTTCTATTGTTTCGCGAAATATTTTTCTTAAAAATGACATGGTTTTCTGTATGTAATAGCCTCTCTCTATTTTTGCATATAAGACTAATTTTATTGTCCAGCAAATCCAGCCTCAATAGCTAATCCTCTTAGCCCATTTCTCTTGCATTTAGAAGTATCCGCCTCGAGATATGTGCATTCCAGCGCGAAACAGTCAGTATAAAAATTGTGAGGAAAATTGAGGAAGTTGCTGGGGAAAGAATAAAAAGAAGAGGTGTTCAGAAGAGAATTGCTCACAATTGCTCTGAAATTGATTCCGATAATGAATGCATGTGGTGGGAGGTGTATGTATGAAGTCCCAGGAGAAGGTGGATGATAAAAAAAAAGAGCATAAAACTCATAATTTTGCTTTCAACATTGGAATTATACTTTAGTTTAGTATGTCCCACACACAATTTTATGCCTCCGCCGCAAAACTCGCACACACACACGGACCCAGAAGAAGTACAACCAGATTATCCGGCACTGAAGCCACACTCGGCAGCCACTTGGGGCTCTCGGTGGCATCATATTCATTTTCATTTTCCGTTCGATCGTTGGGTTGATCGCACGATCGTAATAGGATTTCTTGGACGCGCTGACTTGTTGGTCAACGGTCAGGTAGTGTGTTTATCTTCCCTCCTGGAGGATCTTTAGCATCTCTAGAGATGACTTCATAAGTGTTTAGTGAGGATTTTAGCACACTTCAAGACGATATTTACTAAAAGTGTTGAATTAGTGTGTCATTGTGACCAAGCACAAATATATTTTTTTAACACTTGCAATGCGCTGGACAGAGATTTAATTTTATCCATATGACATAACCGTTAACGAAACTGGTGAAGAAATTGTGTGATTGTGTTGTTTGAAAGTGAATTGTTCAATAAATGTGCCAAAATATTTAATATTTAAAAAAAAAAATTAAATTATATTTAAGTTCACTTCGCACGAAAACTTGTTATCATAAACTTCTCAAGTGCCCTATTGGAGCTCCAATGGTGTTATCAATTACTCATTGATTTGGTGCCTTATCGAGAGTGCGTGAATATCAATATCAGCAAGAAATTTTGTAGCTTTCCTCTTCCCCAAGTATCATGGCCTCGTACAATGAATTACATTTCGATTGGTCAATGCTCTGCCAAGAATCTAAGAACTGGACTCTATCAGGTACGTTTTTTACACGCTTTTCTTTGCCACCTCCTTCACCACTTCTTGTGATTCTTGGTGTACATTCATAACATGTATACCGGTTTGCCTGTACGTAATTCCGTGCAATCACTACAAAGCAAGAATGAGAGAGAATACATTCAATACATCGTGCATCCCATTAAAAACTATTCAAAATTCGTTGATTTATTGGTATCTTTGAAGAAATTTGCACCTCAAATCTTTAATTGATTTCAAAACATGCGTTTTTGTTTACACGGAAACTATTAAACCGTGCTTGATGTGCCGGCTCTTGGACGTACGATAAAGAAACACATACGAAAACTACGTCAATTCTCGCAATGGTAAACAGCTTTTTTCAAAGTGATAGACACAAGGGTAATCCCTAAAATTTTAGGTCTAAATAAAAAAGTAATTCCAATAAGACATCATTCTTAAAGGTCTTAAAGGTCTGTGAAAAAAAACAAAAGTAAATCTTTTAAAAAACACTGAGACATCTTCCTTATTGTAAAAAAAAATAGTTTTATAGTATGACTCTAATGGTATAAACAAACACCTCCTATTTTAATAATATTTTTAAAAAAAGTATTTCTATTTAATTGTTTATTAGGCTATCGTCATCTTTATAACTAATAAAGTAACATTGGATGTTACAATGTTTTCTTATTTAATTTAATTTGAGTCAATTAAAGTTGCGATAAAAACATATTAAAGATCAACTCATTAAATTTGGAGTATTAGGGCGAGATGGGGCTATTTTGAACAGTGGGGCTACTACCTTGATATCCGATTTCGGTATCAATTTCAAAAATTCATTATCGAAAAATACTTTTTCGATATCGAAAAAGTATATTAATGTAGCCTCGTAGCTCAAAGTAATCCTAACTCTCTTTATTCCAAAAATAGTGTTTTTCTTCTTATCCTCTGTTTATGTGTGTTTATAATAATAAACACTTATCTATAATAAACAAGTCAAGATAAATTTACAAAATGTACATAATTTAATAATACTATGTGTTTTTTTTTTAATAAAACCGCGATTATAGGGAATATTTTAATTCAATATACTCATAATTTTATATAAAAAAAACATTATTTACTGAAATAACATTTAGGAGTAAAAGTTTTAAGCTGAATATTTGAATTTGAAAATTATTTTCCACATTTGTAAGTGGGGGCAGGTTCAGTAAGTTGTAGTTTTTTTTTTTTAAATTCATTTACTAAACACTTATCAATTATTCAAGGTAATTAAGACAAGCTAGTTTCCCTTAGGTATTTGAAAATAATCAACACGCTTTCCATTTATTATCCTAGTATTATAAGTATGACGTGTATGATTTTAAAAGTATGAAAATGCCAAATCCGCCTCTAATATTCTACGTGGTGTGTCTTAGAAATCAAATCGTAATATATTTTGTCAGATAAATATTTTAGGTCAGTAAATCAGAAGCATGGGTCAGTAAAAAAACAAAAAATATGATCATAAATTCTTAAATTGAAAATGGCAAGATAGTCCAGAGTTTTTTCATTCTTAATTCCTAAGAATATTTGACTATATTTATGCATATACAATTTATAATTTGTTCTTATTTATAAAATGTCCAATATTTATATTTTCGACCTTATTTTATTAAAATACTTCTCAATTATATAGCTTATATTTCGATTCCTTATATTTCAACATGTAAGAATTTTACGAAAATTTTGTATGTGATCCCAAAGGTTCAATACAATCGAAATAAAAGTCTAAAAAGTACATAAAACCTACGGGAATTGAAGTCACTAGGTTCAGCCTCTTGGTCAGCATTAATTTTAATTGTCTTTTTCCTCAAAATTCTGCTTTTCAAATAGGTAGTCACGATTTTTTGAAAATCAATACAATGATTTCATTTAAATGTTGTACATTACTTCTATAAAGCATTGACTAGGGATTAACTGGAGGTCTTTTTCCTTCATTCTAACTTATTTAAAACAATGCAAAATGTCCATCTCACCGGTTTTTGTACTTTTATCGAAATCTTTGTAAAACATCAAAATCAGATTTTTTCAAAGGTTTTTTGGATAAGCACGGACTATTCTCACTATTAAAATTGATTTGTTTTTTAGATTCTCGATAAATCTACAACTAGTTGTGTCGACTATCGGAAAATTCAAAAAAGAAATCCTTTAATGATATTTTTATATTTTTATTAGCTTAAAATTTAATATTCTTTTTATTATTTTATAAAAAAATAGAGAAATTGTACATTTTTGCTACTCGAAACCCATGCAACCCCTTATTGCATCGACACTTTTTTTGACTCAATTTCTTAATCTTACTAGAGGAATTTTAAGTTGATCAAACTCGAATCCGGATTCTTAAAGTCATAAAGACAATGTTATATTCACTGGTTCACAGATATCCTTAGAAAAGTATATATTCGCAACTTTCCTCAGACTTGATGAATTAAAAAGGTAGGGTAAGTGAGCCAAATTTCGGCATAGTTGCATGCAAGCTCCAAAGTCTCAAGTTTGAAATGTAATATTTTTAATACAAATTGATTTTTTTATTCCTTCTTCTTAAGGAGCGTTGCTTGGAACCTTCTAGACAGTTTATCGTCTTTATTTACTCTAAAATCATTCTTAAAACATTTTAAAATGAATAAAAATGTAGACAAAGCTTTGGTGCCCTATTTCGGCCACCTTCATTCTCATAGTTCCTTGCCCTTCGGGAATTCTTCCAATGTCTTTTTCACGTCTTTTCGTTTGTCAAAGCTACATTTTTTGCTATTCTTTTGCATTGTATAATCTCTAGAGTACGTAAAATCTAAAAGTTCATGGAAATTCAAGTAACAAAAAAGGTGGCCGGAATTGCAAACTGGCCGGAATTTGGCACACTTACCCTAAATACAAATGAGGAGTAAAAAAATTTAGTCACTACAAAATAACTTATAGCTTTACAAAAAAATTAGTGTATATTTTAACTAGCAAACGGTCGCAAGTAGATTTACAATAATCTTTTTTTTTTTTAAGGATTTATGGGTTAATTAAATAAAATGTTCTAATATCGTGTTGATTTATCAATGACCTAGTACAAACATAAAATAATACCCCTTTCTATCAAAATTTCTCATTTTAATTGATGTTTTTCGGATTCCAATATTGCCAACGAATCCAAAAAAGTCAACAGATCTGGAAATAACATAATTGACTCTATCGAGGTCCCACTGTATTTAGAATGAAAACTTCTCTCTTTTATTTACCAAAACTGCATGAAAATTTCGAAAAGAATATCTGTGAATCAATTTAATTATATTTTCATTGTAAATTTTTGAAAAAGAGCATTTTGTTTTGTATTTGGCTGGACAGGTTTTATTTCATCCTTAATGAGTTTAAGCATTTTATGTTTCCGAATATTTTTAAAAGGTATTTCAAATTTCAAATATATTCTGTTTTATGATCGACTAATGTCTTTTTGAAAATCTTTTGACAATTTACTAATTGTGTATTAATCAAAATAGTCAATAGTTTTTTTTGAAAGCATTTTTCCAAAATTCAATAAATACTTTAAAGGTAGAAAATCCGGTATATTATGGTACTTTGCTCAATTTGCAAAATTATCAGGAAACTCATAATTCACAATGTTGTTTGGGTTCAGATCATTAGTCTGTTGAGTGATTCATGGGCCAGTGTTGAATGGACTGTTCGGTTTAGTGGAAAATGATTGAGGTTTGAAAGACGTGCGAAGGCGTCCAATAGTGCAGGTAAAAGGTGCAAACAGCGGTGTTCTTCATGCATAGAGACACAATATTGGAAGGTGGTCTGTCTGATTGTGTTACTCTATATTGGCAGAAACTTTTCTTTATTCAATTAACTGGACTTGAGTTTCTAATGGCATGAAAAGAAAATTTATTTGTTGTAATTAACACATTACAGAATCGATATAAAAATATGTTTGTTATTTCCCACAACTTCTTCAATTTTGGTTATTAAATTCACCTTCGAATCCGCACCTGTACGTCAGTTGGTTTTTGTTTTCGTACCATTTCGTACACTTCAAATCTATATCCATTCTGCTCTGTTCAATGGCAATTAGCTGGACTTTGCTTTTTGGCCTCTCACTCAATTTCTGTGTATTTTTTTTCTTTTATTTCGTAAAATAAAAATTCTTTCATCTCGATTTCTTTTGGCGCACCAGTATTAATGCAAATTGTCGATGAGGAAAGAAGAGAAGGAAACCGTCTCGCAGAAATTACAACATTCCACCAAACTCTCAACGTGTAATAGTTTTTTTCCCTGTGATGGGAGTGCTTTCTTTTCCATCTGGAAAAAAAAATTTTTGAACCCAATCATCATCATCTGTCATTCCAGACGGGTTCACATTAGGCCAGAAGTTATGCCCATCCACATTAGAAGACAGTGCAAATTACCCGGCGAAATTTGTTTTTGTCCAATGGAATGGCGCAAAAAAAGTGGCAATATTCATTTTACCTGGTTTGAATGGTCGTTGAGTGATGTCATCCATCATCTTTTGGGGACGTCTTTCCACGGTGAAGAATACTTTCAATCACATTGTTTAAATATTGGACAATCAACAGCTTAACTGGGCACTTCATCCGTCCAAGAGACACCTTTTAGATCCCAAAACTTTCATTGCCTCATTTCTATTTTTAATGTACACAGAATGGGAATTTTTATTGAATTTTCAAATATCACTGTACTCAATTTCCATTTGTTCTTTAAACCTCTTCCTACAAGTACATTAGATGTAGAGATGTGAAAAAAATGATGACGCACTATTCAGCAATGAGATGTTAATAATAGCATTCCAAACATTATTTTCATTCTTAATTGTGCAACGAAACTATGATTAAAAAAATATTAAGAATGATTATGTTAATTCTATTATTTTAGTTTAATGATTATCTTCAAATTCAAAGGCTGAAAGATAATATGTCTCATAGGTATCGTGATAAACAAAGGTTAATTAAGCTTTTATTGTTATTTTATTACACTGGTTTTTCTTAAATATTTTATATTCTAAACTGGGAAAATTGGTTAAAATGACAAGTGATGCGAATAAGGCTAATAACATTTTTTTGAGCTGAGATTACTTATAATCTAAGTTTATTTGAAACATGAAAACTGTTTTATAAGATAAA
The DNA here is from genome assembly GCF_024763615.1 of Phlebotomus papatasi. Classification (NCBI taxonomy): domain Eukaryota; kingdom Metazoa; phylum Arthropoda; class Insecta; order Diptera; family Psychodidae; genus Phlebotomus; species Phlebotomus papatasi. Next base: position 32,706,416 of record NC_077224.1, read on the forward strand.
TAGAAAAGATAAACATTTTAATTTCCTCACGCAAACATAATTTTACAATAAATGTACTATATAAGTTATATTACTTAATAAAATTTTAAAAGTAAAGAACTGAGAGATATTAGGCAGTAAGTACATTGATAAAAATGGTCAGTAGCTCTCGACTTTCAAATAGTGCATTGCACAGTAGAATAGGGGAAACTGGGGCACCACCAAATACGGGGTACCACCAAACACTGTGATTTTTTAATCGGATATTGGATATCAGAGGATAACATCGATAGGAATTTATAGGCACTATAGGGATGCTTGTCCACTGAAGGAATGGTCGAGATAGTTCAAGTAGTTTAGAAATAAAAATTACTGTTTGGTGGTGCCCCAGTTTCTCCTAATACGTTTTTAGTGTATATGGCATTGTAATTCTTAGATACGGTTTAAAGGCAATTCTGATTATTTTTACGATTTATACTAGTCAAAATAGAGTATTTTACTAACCATAAATGCATTCAATATTATATAAATCTGAGTACTTTTTATTAAAAGTAAATATTAAATTGTTCTTTAAATCGACCTAAATTTAAGCTTGATTCTTACTTTTTGATAAGTGTAATTTGAAAGTGTTTCTAAGGCTTTAAACTGAAATATAGAGTAACGAAACTTAGTTTAAGGTTAGATTAGATTACAGTGGGGGCGATTCCTCGCGGAACCGCTGCACCCAGGCCTCCTTTTGGGCCCATTATGCATCCTAGTTTAAGGTTAAGTCTCTAAAGATTTAAGTTAAACATTTTATTGTTTGAATTAAAGATATCCTTCTGAGTTATAATTTCGAATTTTAACTGCTCGAACTCTACGAGAGGTCCAGTTTTCACAATCCAATTTTTTTTCAACTTTTCACCATCTTGGTTGCTAAACCGTGAAAGATATTGACTTCCGGTTTTCGGTGACCCCCCACAAGTCAACTTTCTCTAGCGAACTACCTTGACTAAATTACCCGCCACTCCTGCTAACGCCTCCAAAATCATGTTTTTAGGTGTGATTCCTTCTTTATTTTTCTCAACATTGGCCCTGGAGATTTCGTTCATTTTTGAATATGTTTTGGGGGTACTCCAAAACATATTCAGTAGAAAAATCGCCATCTTGAATTATTCAAGGTGAATGGGCCTGATTTTTTTAATGAGGCTTTGTCAATTAACTATAATTAAAATGTTAAACAATTTTCAATTTCAAGTTGGTTTTATGATGATTTGTAAACAAATTTTAAATTTAAAACCGCTTTGTCACTTCTTTTTTAATCACAATATATTTTATAAAACAAAACGTGGTGTAAAATACGCCAAAAATTGTACTATATTTTGTATAAAATTCAGCCAAAAACCTATATTTTATTTAAAGAAAATGTAACGTTTAAGTACGAGTTTAACTCACCAACAAACAGAAAATATTTAGTTTTTTTGACGTTAGATGAATATGCTCTGAGAAATTGTGTCCATTGAAAAGTGTGTTTTTTTTTCAAAAAAAAAAAAACCAAAAATCAGATCATAAGGGCTGAAATTTTAAAGATTTTTAAATGAAAATTAAAGAAAAAAAATATAGTTAAATTATTGTACTTTTATTTGCTTAAGAACTTGAATTAAAATAAAAATTTATTATGTTGGAAAAAAGTAGAAAAAATATTGTGATTCCCAGTTTTTTGACCCACGTAATACCTCCCTCAAAGGTCCTTCCGATCGGAAAGTTCTTAAGCTTATACCTATATTCGGTTATTTGTTATAACAATAAATTCTTAAGTAATAGGGGAATGTTGGCATGGTTCGTACAGAGTGAACCTTCAAACAACGCAAATTTTCTCTTTGTTTGCAAAGAGGTAGTTCGTCATTTCTTAGCCATAAGATAGATCATTATTAAGTTCATGAAACGAGATGAGAAATGGTAGGTCAGCTCTTTGAAAACAAAGAGAAAATTCGCATCGTTTGAAGGTTCACTCTGTGTGAACCATGCCTACATTCCCCTATACAAGTTTAAAATCAAAGAAATTTTTCATTTTATATTGGATTTTGGGAGTGATTTTCTAAAATAATTTCTACAAACAATTTTTGTGCGTTACTATTCCCGACACTGCTCTGTAGATTAAATATAGTACTAATTGATATAAATATCTGAATGTAAATTGAGTCAAGAAGAGATTTCTCTATTTATTTTTTTTTGTTTTTTTTTTTAAAGCAAGTCTCCTAGTTCTCACCATTAAGACGGTGAGAGATAAAACGTTCATTTGATTGGCAATTTTGCTTGGCTAAGAAGTGCCACAGAAGATGAAGATGATGCAGTTGAAGACATGCAATTACTTATTTCCGTCCTGATTGAATATTGGGTTATTTCAACTGATATTGCAATTTCAATTCTGTTAATTAATTTTCCATCAACTGCACCCAATATTTAATGGTCATCTCCGTATTAAATTCTATGTAAAGTGTTCTTCTCTATGAGAAGATCAGCAGATAATGCCTCGTGCTTCTAGCCATAGATGAGGTGGTAAGTGAAACATGAAGATTCAGAGTAATTTTAGCAACATTCAATTAATTTGCAATAAATTATATCGAGATTTATTTACTATGTTTCCAATTGAGATCATTAATCCAGAGTGCAAAGAAGGGTGAGATTTATTCCTTGTGGAAAAATGATGTTCAATTTCTGGGTGAATATTCTAAAATAAATGGGAGATTGTATTCTGGAAAAAGTAACGATCCAATAATTTCCTAAACATCATCAATATTTCACGCAGAAGACAGATACGCATAAAAAATTGATTGAATTTTTTTTAATGAGTTCACATCTGCAACGTATTGGATGATTTACAAAATAATATCTACATAATTGAGAATGTTAAGAAAATCCATTTAGGGTTTTGTGTTAGAATATCCATTCAGATTGTACGACGAACTACCGTTCTTGGTGGTTCTTGAAGTATTATTTTTGCATTGTCTTTCCTTGGTTGGGCAGTTTTAAGGTTTATAGATGTTTGTGGTAAAACCCATTTGATGTAAATTCCATATTTGCATAGTTTGTGGATATTTTTGATTTATTGGGAATTTCAATGAACGGTAGACAAGCACATATACGAGTATCTAATTGACTTATTTGAATATGCCAATATTTGTGAAACATCTTGCAAAAAACCACGGTGACACTCTTTAAACTTTGCACAGTTTGTAATTTTGAAACTGCGAAAAAATAGTTGGTAGGTTTTTGCTCTCTCCCACCCATTTAATTTAATATATTTATAATTTTGAAATGACACAAAATGTAACACAATACACAGTTTGAAGTGTGTTTCTTCATTATTTATATTTTTTTCATAAATCAGTCTATTCGGTGTCTCATTTCCACTATAAATTACCCAATAGTGCCTTTGAAGAAACAATTTTTGATGCGTGTTTTGAGGTCTTTTAGTATTATTAGAAATTTACTTTACTACCCCAGGTTCATCTTCAGGATATTAATGACTGCTAAAAATAAGGCTTGTTTCCCTAGTTTTATTTTGAATTTCACTTCCGGGCTCTTGTGTATCGAGGGTGATATTTAATAAGAGTTATTGGGATCAATCGTCAAATATTTAAGGTCCTTGACTTTGTTTGACAAAAGGTTATGGGATTTTCTATTGAACAGTTAAGTGACAAAATAAATCGATCAACATGCTGATTGCATATTTTTGATTTCTATGTTGGGTACTTCCTGTAGGGGAAATGGAACTACTTTGAGCTGTGGAGCTGTATTAATATACGATTTTTTCGCATATTTTTAAAGGAATCTTAATTAAATTATGGCAAATCGTATATCAATGTACCCCACAGCTCAAAGTAGCCCCACCTACCTCTACTCCTTAAATTTAAATGCAAAAATTTAAAAATTTAGAAAGTTTTTTGGTTGTTATTCCTTCTGGAAAAAAAGTAACAAATAAACACTGACGGATATACTAATATCATTTATTGTATTATAAATAATTTTTTATGTTCTTAAGTTAGGGTCGAAGGAACACCTTTTCGACAGGAAACCCCTATTGACACTTTTGTCAAAATGATTAAATTTATCTAATGTATCTGGTAAAATGTAAGTTAATGTTTTTTTCTGTAATCTGTAAATCCGTATCCTGAAAGTGTCAATAAGTTTGGCATGATAAATTCTTAAAGTGCCAATAGGTTTTCCTTTCACCCTATAAGTTTAGAAGTGACTTTATGTGATTACGTGGATTTTATTATTTAAAAAGTTTTTTTTTGATTTTTTGTAGAACAGCAGAACGTGTCTAGAATATTTTCTGAAAATTTCTATTGATAAAATTATAGGACGTTTTTAGAAATTTCTGTTGCTATAAGATTTTAAAACTTGAACGAATAATTTGATTTTTCCATTACTACTTATTTTGTAAAACGACAAAGAGATGGCAAAGTGTTCTAGCTTTGCGGAATACTCAGACTCACGAGATAGAGCTCTCCGTGAATTAATTTTTCGTATGATCGTTTACTGGAGATCAAATTCATTCATAAATCACAAAAGCATTTCAAAATCAAAAATTGGTAAAGAAATGATCATTTTAGAATACTCTGACATGAGTTAAAAGCGTACGGACAAACAAAAAATGTAAACACGAAAAACATAAGTCATTCTCGGATATTCAACCGATTCATTACTGATTTCAAGACCAGAGACCAGTTAAACTTTGATTTTCAATAATTCAAAATGGCGATTTTTTTAAGGTGAGTTTGGACGAAAGATTCAACTGGAGCACCTCTAAAACATATCCAAAAATAAAATAAATCGTGGAAGCCGTTTTCGAGAAAAACCAAGAAATATGGTTTTGGAGCGGGATGGTTAAATAAAAATCATAAAAATAATGTTCCGTAGTTCGACATAGGGGGGGGGGGTCTTCCTAAGATCGGAAATTCATATCTCTTACCGTTTTGCCTCTAGATGAGTAACAAGTTTACGGACGGAAAGAAGAATATTTAAAAAAAAGATTGGTCTCTTACGGGTACTAAACTGATACTGTTTTTTCTTGAATTTTAGAAAAAAAGACCAAAAAACATAGTTTTAGGGATGGGGTGGGAAGAAAAAAGTCTGGAGATATTATTTTTTTTTATTGCGGTCACCATTTTGTTGACATCTTTTACCTTTTAAGCTCCAGAACGGTGATTTCTATACTTTTGATATAAAATAGGTTTAAAAAAATCGTCAGAAATTTTATTTTGAAATAGCATATAATTTACAAAATAAAGTAGCACAGAACACTAAATCCTATTTTTGTGTGATTTCAATTATAAACGTGAGATATCAATCTTGGTTAATTTTTCATGTAAACCTATTTATTGTTTTTAACAAATTGTCAATCTTTATAGAATATAGTTTTATGGAGAAGAGATATTCTTCTAAGAAGGTTAATTTGTGCAGAGTGTAGACCTGTAAGGTGGTTCTTTTATATCCTTCATGTCCTTGCTGTGACTCACCTTATAGTTGGGCAGCTGTTTTGACGGGAAAGTGAGTGTTTTTCGCATAAATAGTGGGGTGGAAAAGTGATATTCGTGATGTTGACGAAAAACGTGCATTAGCCATAAGAGATTGCATCGAACATGTGGTCTTTGAAGAACGAGGGTACCACACCTCCTTAGCCATATAACATGTTTAGCCGGTATGTGTTATGTTAAACCCAAAGAGAAGACATAAAATGTACTAGAAAGAAAACAAATAGAGCTCGCCAATTTTCACTCTAAATGCCATTAAATTCACATTTGGCAGGTTCATACGGTTTTTGGTGATGTAAAATATTTTGAATTGAACCTGCACTCAAAATGTCGCCATTTGAATTGAAAAGCAGATTAAACTACTGCCAAGTTGTTGTGGATTTAGAGGGGATTGTATTGGCCAAAACACCTCAAGGGGGACGACTTCTTTTTTTGTTGTAATTACAATATATAAAATATTGCCACTATTTTTCCATCTTCTGCACAATCTACTTCCGATTTGCAATAGGCTGAACGTTAGGTGATTTTTATGGTTCACCACAAAAGGCCTAGCGGCTAAATGGAGGCAATTTTGTAAAAGTGGTATTTTCAATTACATGATATAGTGTTGGGGCCGTTGGGGCAAAAAACTCTTGGCACGATAAGGAGAGTGTACGTTAAAAGTATTTATTTTATTTTCTTTAGATATATTTACTGCAAATATCCACCGAAAATTGTCAGTGCCTTTCAAATCCTTACAGGCAAGTTGATTAAGTTTCTGGAACTTATAATGGGTAATTTTCTTGTTGAAAGTGCACTTCTACAAGCTCAAATTCAAGTGTAAATAACATGATAACATTCATTTAAAAATTTCCCACAGCCCATATTCTGCAAACAAATTCTTCATTCACGGCTTCCATGGAAATTTGATAGTTTGTTACGTGAAAAAAAAACACTCTAAAATGAAGTGATTTTTTCTTACACTCCAACAGCTATTGTTAGTGTTAATTGATATCAAGGCGATGATTATCAGTGAATTAGAGAACAGATAGAGAGCAAAAAGTATATACTCGATTTATATCTTCTATTATAATTTTTTTTCATACTTAGATTTGGAATGGTGGAAAAAGAAACTGAAACTGTAACAAAAGTGAGATGTTGTGAAATTCTCTCATAGAGTAATTAATGTAATTGTTGGTAGACCATCTTCTAAGAAAAGGAAAGGAAGAAGAGAGTTTTCTTTGCACATTTTCTGGTGGGACTCTTAAATACGAAACATCTTCATTTAATTGAAATTACTTTTGCATAACGTTTTTTTTTTTCTTAAATGGATGTGGTCATTTTATTACATCTCACTGATATTGTGATCAAAACAATTGCGGCTCTTATAGTTTTTTGCTATTTAATTGCTATTTAATTTTAAATAAGGTAATTATTAAGTTGAAGTACAAAGATCCTTGCATTAATCATTACCGAAATATATATTGTAAGAAGTTTTGGTGATTTTTAGATTTTACAAGTCGAACGCAAAGAGAGAGTACTTATAAGTGCTCGGCAAAAGTGACCTAATGTTTCGCAATTCTATATATAAAAAAATAAATATTTTATTATCTGATTCCTATCAACTTTTTGTCCTTGAAAGTTCTATTTTAAAGCTACTAAATGTGCCTTAAAAGTTTTTGTTTTTGAAAGATGCACAAATATTTTTTCGAACGTTTATAAAAGAAGATGCATTCAGTGGTAAAAATGAGAGGGTCACCGATGAACTTTTTAAAGGGTCACTGTTTTGACACTTATTTATCTCCGGAATAAATGGAATAAAAACAATGAAAATGTCATCTTTGGTGTTCGCTCAGATGAGAGAAATACGATAAGAGTAATAAATTTTCGATAAAACATAATTTTATCGTGGTAAATGTGCATACAAAATTTCAAAAGATTCAAGTGAATCTTTCAAAGGATCAAATATGATCCATTTTTATTGAAAAGGGTCAATTTGACCCTTTTATTTTTACCAGTGTTGGCTCACTTTTGCTGGTACTATTCAAACGCCACTTTTGGTCCTAAATTTCATTCTAATGGCGCTAGCACACCTTTTCAATTGAGTAAAATTCAATCGATTGAAATTTCGCCTCTTCACACTTAAATAAGATATATACAGCTAATCTCTTTCTGTCAAATGAAATTTGAAATTGAATTTGAAAATGAAATTCGAATTTAAATTTTCATTTGACAGAAAGAGATAAACATATCTTATTTTAATTTGAAAGAGTAAGAGGCAAAATTTCAGTCGATTGAATTTTACTAAATTAAAAAGGTCTGTCCGCGCCATAAGAATTTAAAGTAAATGTGGGAGTATGGTTTTTTCTCACTTATAACTCCAATAAAGACAATTTTGAACCAAAAATCTGCATATAAGGAGCAAATTAATAAAAAAAGACGCATTTTGTTTCACAAAACGGCTACCAAACATGGTGTGCGCCATATAACCAACGACTAGACTACACATCCGTGATTTATCCTGTTTTAAAATTAACAAATTAGGTAATTATCCTAATTTTTCTAAAAGCAACACTCATTTGGTCAAAAATTTACTTTCAGCGAAGTCTTACACAGTTGACTAACCTATAAAATCAATCAAAACCGGTAGCCTAACTAAATCTCAGTTTCAAGACAGATCCATAAGCCATAAACTATTCAACTTAAAAGCTATTGATAAACCAAGATCAGCTTATTGTAGGTGAGATTCTAAACGTGAGCAAACTCGGATTGCATGCAAATTCTATTTTTAACTAAAGATGAGAAATATTATACAGCAATTTGGAATCATTTTTATAAAAAAAATTGCAAGCTTCTCATTTAAATCAAAATATCCAGGATGTAAATGAACTGATAGAAAGATGATAGTGGAATATAAACCAGACAAAACGTATTCACATGAACCTAAGTCTGTTTTATCCCTCCTCTTCGTCGGTACTATGTTCTGAGGGATCGAGGTGATCCCTCAGAGCTCGGGTCAGCGAGGTAAGGGGACCTTAAGTTTGGTATTGATCGAAAGCTCTAAGGCCCAGTTATAACATACTAAAATTTGAGCTCGATCAATGCCATAGGGGCGGAGCTATAGAGAAAACAAAAAATCGGCCGCTCAGAATAAGAAACGAACAACTCGTAGTGGGTAAATTTTAGAGGAGAGCGATTTGAAGCTGAGATTTTACATGCATAGTATTATAGGGTTTTTGAGATTTAAAATACCTTAACTTTGAAAATAATTATATTTTAAGTATAATATTCACAGGGAAGGTAGAGTGTAAGCCAGTGATAAGCCTAGATCAGCTTATAGAGGTGTGATTCCTTCGTTGCAAATTCGGATTGTGGCAAACTCTAACGATATTTATACATAAAATTGTATGAGAAATGCATAAAAGTATCTGAACATCTATAAATTCTGGGTGAGATGGCAATAACTTGGTGGTAAGAGAATATGAGATAGATAGAGCATACATTTTGTGAACAATTCAATCTTATTAACGACGGAGACTCTTATGCCCAGTTCTTAAACTCATTAGTCTGCAACTACTTCAGTTGCATTTAACAAGATTTTTTAAAGTAATTATAGAAAATGTATTGTAAATAATTATATGCAGTTTGGCAGTTTCAGTGCGATTATGACATTTTGTTAAGTTTAAGGATAGGTGCATCGATAAGTATAAGAATAAGAAACGAACAACTAGCAGTAGGAAAATTTTATAGGAGAGCGATTTGAAGCTGAGATTTTACATGCAGAGCATAGGGTTTTTCAGATTTAAAATATCTATAACTTTGAAAATAATTATATTTTAAGTATAATATTCGCAGGGAAGGTAGAGTGTAAAAAGAAGTATCCAAAAAGCGTATAAAACGATTTTTGTAAAAAATCGAGTTGTTCGACTTATATTCTGAGTGATCGAAATGGGGGTATTCAAAATGGCGGAAGGACGGGTGGGGGTGAGGGGTAGTGTACCAAGTTGCAATTTTCACCTGATATATAACCATTGCTGGAAACCGCAAGTCGATATCTTTCTTAGTTCGGAAGCTACTAAGCTTCAAAGAGCGGCCGGCAGAGATCGTAACTTAGCCATCCATATATTCGTGACCAGGAAGTGGCCAAACACATTTTGGCAAAGTTTGGGCCCAATTGGAGGACATTAAATTTTGGTAGGATTATAGTAGGTGAGATTGTTAAGATTCTCACCTAATACATATTTTTATAAAATAGTATATAAATTCCATAAATTCATTGAATTTATAAATTGAGGTCTAATACAATGATAACAAATTTTATTTTGCCGGTATTAACAATTTATTTAATATTTATAGGGGTATGTCGAAACTGAAGATTCCATTCATTTTCTTATAATATTTGATTAACTTCTGATAACATAAATAACATTTGAGCTAAACGACAAAGTTGTTTTACAAAATAATCACATTCACCACAAATAGTTCAGTATATCCTATATATACTTCTTTTTCCTCATATTTATTATCCCCAACGGCAGCATCAGCATATTGAAATTTTCAAAATAGAAATGTGAATGATGAATAGATTTAATCGTGATTTAATTGAAAATTGAATATTGTGGAATGAACAATCTATGCACAATCTCTCTCCTAATCTAGAGATGCACTTTTTGCATATTAAAATGATTATATTCACCTGTGCTATGGAGAAGGTGGATTTAAAATGCACCTGGGAGATTTTTATCAATAGGTGCCACACGACAAAATGCACCATGATAACTTTCCACCAAAGTCTGCAATTATGGGAGAATGGGAGAGAAAGAAGAAATGAAAGTAAATCTAACAAATTTTCACCTTTCCATTTAGCAGATGCACATATTTATTCATTTTATTTGAGTGGCACTTCTTCTCGAAAAAAAAAATGACTCTGGGAAATCTCAATTCCATTGAAGATGCTCACGAATTGCAAGCAGTACCACACCAAAAGTGTCTCTTAAAGTTGTGACTTAATTGGAGAAGGTTGTACATTAAGGTGTAGTCATACAAGATTCCAATATGTTGGGAAAACTTTTTAATGTTTACTGCCTATTTGACCAAACCATTAACAGCCACTGTGGTGAAATATGTGTGAAAATAATTACTATGTTAATAAAGTTAAGTTTTGAGCTATAAAAATTAGTTCTTCATGTTTTTATTATATGACAAAAAAATTGATAACATTTGCATTTTATTAAATGGTAACTGTTGTGAAATACGAGTGAAAATAAATAAAACCTTTAACATGTTTCTCCAGCAATTACACGCTTTATTTTCTCTTTTAATCATTAATTTCCTGAAACTTGATATTAGCACATTATCATATTATGGATTTCCAATGCAAATTCATCAATCGCAAGTTTTGAGAGTGAAGTGATAAATATAAATTAACTTTTTCTATTGATATAACATTTTAAATGTTTTATCTTAACAATAAACGGAAATCTAATATTGCAACTCAACTTCTTTCAAAGATATTTATTTTTTGTGGTAAAACTTTACTAAATAGATCAAAGAGATTTTTTAACAACATTTTTTATTTTATTTAATCATTTTCAAGTGTAATAAAAATTATTATTTAAGTTATTATTATTTTTTTTTTGTATTTAGAATTTAGACACTTTTGCTTAGTGCTCTCATTCTTTTTTGAACATAAATAGGGGATAGTGAGATAAATTAACGAATGCATTATATTTAGATTTTTTTTAAAGATAATAAATTAATTTATATTAATGAATAAAATTCATATGAAAATGCCTTAGGAGAATTAGGTGCAGCTTCAGAGAGTTGACGATTTTTTAAGACTTATTTGTGAAATGTTTGTGAATTATATTCAAGTGATACTTAAGTTTGTCTAATTTTTTTGGACGTTGGCTGTTTAAAAATATACAGTAAATTTTTTACCATAATTAATTTATTATCCCAAATTTTCATATTTTTGAAAGTCTTGATTGTCTGAAACTGCCCCATTCCTCTTATTAAGGGGCTTTTGTCCTGTAATATTCGATGGGAAATCTTGGTCATTGTCTCTTGGGAAATTCTTGAAGAATTTTATGCCACAACCGTATTCTTTTGATACAAAAAACTTATTTAAAAAAAAAAGTTTAGTACAAAAAATTGCCCCGTACTCCCCTACTTCAACTTAAAAATTGGGTTATATTTCAAAATTTTTGTGGTATAATGCGAAACTCCATCAAAAATTTTATTTCTCATAAATAGCTTAATTTGTCGTTATATTTTATGCATTTTGTAATAGAAACTTAATTCAGTATTAATCACCAACCAAAATTAGAATTTTCTGGTTGTGTGATTTTCAATAAAATGTTATTTTTCTACTTAACTTACTTTTCTTGGAAATTTAATTTACTTTGTTTTTCATAAACTTAAAATGTTTCTTTTCATTAAACTTGAATGAGCTCATTTAATTTGTTATTTAAAAAAATATGGAAAAGCTAATTTAATAAAACATCAAAATCTTTAATTTCCTTAAACGAGAAGCTTAAATCTAAGTATATAGGATTTTTCTCAAGGAACATTAAACCAAAATGCAATAAAAACTATTTTTTCTCGAAAAGTATCACAGTAAATAATAATAAAAAAAATTGCAATCGCAATTTTAAATAATTACGCCTATTTCAGTCACAACTATTTCCTTTAGTGTAGCCTCAACACTTTTTCTTAATTTATTGGCAATTTTCCACGGAAATAAGGTGAAGCAATTAACACGTCACTGTGGAAATGGATTCTTAGGTTGTCTAAGGGTACAAGGGCAAAATAGTCGAATGTAGTAAATCAAATTAGAGGTGTAGATTTTAGCAACATTTGATGATTCCATTCAAACGATGTTAGTTAAATTGTTGGTGATTGAGGTAGCAATTAAAGAATTTATTGGGCTCGTTGTGACCTTTCTTGTATGTCCCATAATACAACAGTGCGCATAGGCATTCACTGTCAGCAATATTGAGCCTTTTTCTCCGCCACTTATCGTCTTGCAAAAGTTAACGTAAAATGTATGTAATTATTGCTCAACGGCAATAAGTCAATATAATGCTGTTTGGTGAAATATTGTGTGTTGGAGTTGTTTTTCTTTTGGTTGTGTCTTCACGCTTGATGCTATACAAAGAAGCCTCTCAATATGTTCGCACGAAATATGGGATAAACGTAAGCGATGAATGAAGAAATTAGGGTTGTTGGTAAAGATACCTAGTTAAATTTTAAATGGCAATTTGCTGGATTTTAAGATGAAAATCTCTCAAGAGTGGAATTATGCTTGATTGACATTATTGATTGTCTATTGTTGTAGTCGATTGACCCCATTTTCTCTATAGAATCTCTGCATTAATTCCTCAACCGGAAGTTCAAGATGCATCGATTGCTTTTGGCTGACAAATCACTACATCAATACACTTACTCCAGATGCATTTTTGTTGAGAAGTTCTTAGTACGAATTGTAAGAAGCCGGTCTAGCTATATGCTTCAATTGGTTTTCCTTTAAGTTTAAAAAGCATAACAAATTTAACTTTTACGATAATAATAAAAGAATGGAAAATTAAATTACAATTAAGAATTAAATATAAAATTACCCTATAAATATTTAAAACAACTTCTCAGCCAATTAATCAAATATTACAATATAGGAAAAAGCGGGGCAATATTATACTGAAAATTGATTTAAAAACTTAATTAATGATAACAAGAATTCGATACCTCTCTAGTTAAATTTACTCTAATGTCTCTAATTAACTATCAGAAATATTATTTTTTATTTTGTTTATTGCATCAAGAATGGATGAGGACTACATAATGCATACTTTTTTGACCTTAAGTTCATAGGATCGATACATGTTCTGTACATCCACTACGATTTTTAAAAACTAATTAGTTAAAATTAATTAAATTGATTATATTTTGAAGAGCCCCAACAATAGCGGCTTCCAACTTTCCAGTAAAATAGGTATAGCGTCATCAAATTGTCACATTTAAGATTTAAGAAGTTTCACTAAATATTTTCGGAAATGCTTTAGTGAGCTTTTAACCAATATAATGAGCTATAATTATGCAAAACATGAACCTGCTGTCACAAGTGGTTTGAAAGCTATGATCTTTTTTTTCATTGATTTTTTTTTGAAATTTATTGAATTTCATTGAATTTTGAATTGAATTTTATTGAAATTCATTGAAATTTATTGAATTTTTTTCAGTAACCCTGTAGATTAACTATTGATTGGATCATAACCGATTGAAACCGGTTTTCAATTGCAAAGTATTCAAAGGCTTTTTAACGAAACATAACACTCTCAAATTGTATGAGAAATATGCCCCTAGAGATTTTTTAATATTTAATATCGAGAAACAAACTAGTGTTGGATGGGATGACTTGTCCAACACCAATTTATTGGTAATGGTCCGGGATTATGAAAATTTCTTGTTCACTGGCGATTTGGAACATATTTTAGAACTCTCCAGGCGGACATTTTGTTTATGTGTGAATGACCTTGAAATAATCCTTTATTTTATTTTTCAAGGTCAAAGATATTTTTCTTAAAATGTTTCTCGCTTGATTTATATTATTAAAAGATATTTCTATTAAATATCACATTTAATCGTCTGATAAATGTAAATCAATTAAAACATTTTAAGAAGGACCACTAACATCTGCTTGGCCTCTATCTTATACATGAATTCGTACTTTTTATATTGATCAACTTCTAAGGATCTGATCAACTTCCTTTCTTACATATTAACCTCAAAATATATAATTTTACTTACGAAATATTAGCCGTACTCACTATGGCGCTGTTATCTTGTAATATCGTTATCTCGTTATCTCGTTATGTTCTCGTAATGTATTTTATAAATGAAAAATTATAACAAGATAACAGATTACGGAGATTACGAGATAACAACGCCATAGTGAGTACGGCTATTATTATTACTCTTTTTATTGTTTTTTTATGTTTATAAATTAAATATTAAAAAAGTATACTACAATTATGAGAAGAAATCTATAATCAAATATATATTTTAAATGTGCAATAAAATCGCTGAGAAATATAAACTTTAAAGTGCCCTTAATTAATTTCTAACTATTTTACTTTAAATAAATTGAATGTAAAAGACTATAAAAGAGATTCAAGTCCTTTGTACTTTAATCTCGAGAACTTTTTGAAAATTTTAAACAAAGTTTGAAGTATAATTTTTAAGTGTGTAATGTTTGAATCTCAAGTATGATAAATCCTTTGATATTTATCGCTGATTTTCCCCCTGAAACTCACGCATTCTGTCGGTTTTGCAAGCGCAAGCGTCATGGTATTTCTATAAAGCTAGTGATTTTTCCTTCGAGTTTAGCAGACTGAAAATCTATGTCAATTTACAGGACTTTTCGTATGAATTATTTATTTTGCCATCAATATCACAAACACAAGAGTAAGGTATCACTTTAAAATTTGTAATGGGAAAGCTAGAAGTTACCATGCCAGACATTCCTTATTGATTTTCCTTGCGCATGAAAAGGGGTTGTACTTCGTGTCCCATTCGTGATAGTCGTTTTTTTCTTTCCCCCTCTGAGGGTTAACAATGCATCAGGGGCTTTAGTCTATTTTAGTTGGTCTCACCCATCTTCCACATCGATTGCAGTGACAAAGAGCCAAGAAATTGTGTTAAAAGTGTGAAAAATTGCCAAGAAATGGCCGGTAATTGAGGTGTTGAGTGACCACCAGAGACGTATCTCATGTATTTCTCACCTAATTTACCTTCTCAGACTATAATCTGGATATGTGAATAAAAGTGTGACCTTCTGGTGGAACGAGAAGTTCAAGCAAAAAGCACAATAAAAATATATTTTCGCGTTTTTTTCTTATTGTATTTTTCCACCTCGATCATCCTCTCTATATACTTTTAAGTCCAAAGGGGGTTTAATTTGAGGCATAAATAAGAAGTGTACGAGTATTATTAGCCTTCGTGTATGGAAAAAACTTCAACATTTTTTAAAAGTTTCATTGCGAGCCAGACGATTCTGTCCGAGAATTAATTTGTACAGTCAACGTAACTTGTTTCACGGAGGTAGAAATTTTTCGAGGAGATCTGTACGCAGTTTAAAGTCTATATCAATTCCCCTATAAAGTGTTGCTGAAACTTTTACTTGATAAGACACGACAACAAAAAACTACAGAGTCGATACTTGCTTTCCCATCAATAACTCCTTAAAAAAATGCTCAGTGAATCATGTTTCAGTGAAAGTGTCAAGATACCTAATATAGAATGTTGATTTATCGTGTAAAAATCCAATCATAATTTTGCAAAAAAGAGTAATCTTTAAGATTCTTGTGTTTCCTTAACATATTTCCTTATCATACCAATGCACATGAGCTCCAGATCTTGCTTCTCCATCTCTTCAGAGAGAACATTGAAATAAGAAGTGAGACACCGGAAGTGAATAAACCTCTTATCACGGTGAATATTTGAATACAAAGAGGCGTGACCTTAACCTGAAGCAAAGCGTGGAGTAAAAATATCTTTAGGTGACCGGTGCTAACTTCCACAATCTTTGAATCTCTCGGCATTTGGGTCGAAAGTGCAGATTAACAATGAATGCATGCAGAGAACCACTTGAAGGTCCATCGATTGCCGAGGATGAGTGCCCTCGTCACATGCTGGATGGTACGTAATGGTCCACCAATCCTCATATCAATCAGGAAGTTGAATATATTTGAAATTAATTAGCCAACCACCTTGAAATTAACCATCCTCTCACTGCATAACCCATCTATTGAGATCGGTTTGCTGGAGATGCAAGGTCATAGTGGTTGGAGAATGTTTGGCCATGTGCCCAAAATGTTCATTAGCAAGTGAGAGAAACTGCCTGGAAAACTCGGAAAATAGCAAATAGAGAGAATTATTATTTAACAAATGGGAGAATTATCCAGAGGATGAGAGAAAGATGTTCATTTAAATAATGCAGCATCTCATGTGAAAATGCTGCGCAAATGGAATCTGCATTGATTTTAAATTACGAGTAGGTTTAAATTCAGCAAGTACAAAATAGATGCGTAGAAAATTATTCTGCAATTTAATCTTAATAAAGCACTGGGTTGCAGTGAATAGATATGAAAATCTTAAGATAAGATAGGGTGAAGTCATCACTTATGGATGCTATACACTTATGGACAACTGGTATTAATTTTCAATTTTTACCTAAAACAGGGGTGACTTAGTAACTTCTTTTCGATAGTGTCGTCGACTGTGGATTCTGGAAAATTTAAACGATAGCTGCCCTTTTTGAAGCTAATACAGATATGAGACAACAGTCACATTCTTTTAAAAATCTCATAATTGTGAGATTAAAATAACCGAGGTCTTGGAAATCGGGCAAAGTAGCGCGACTGGTGGTGGTGGCCCAACAAGGATACTCTTGTTAAGGGTGCGTTTGTACTCACAGCTGAAGAACAACTGATTGTCTGCAAGAGCGTTATGCCAGAGGAAGGCATGAGTGCTCCAGGCCCATAGTCTTATGCACATCGGAAGGCAAGCTCACTATATGGCGGTAAAGATGCACACCCTTCACCTCCCACTCAGAGGGCTAACCCTAGGGACTAGGCACATTGCGTACCCAATTAGTCTTTAGGGATTCAAAATAACGGCAGGGTCTTTAGCCGCGGAGCCGATTCGTCTTACATTCGGCCATTCTGACTAGATCAATGACCTCATTGATTTTGGTTAATATGGATAGTGGAATTTTGAAAAGAGGTCATAGTATTGGAAAATGTTAGAATCAAGTGGCGGTAATGTCTATCGGCTCCTTATCAAAATAAGCGACGCTAATTTCTCATTATAAACCATTACGGTCAAAGATCTTTTGATTATAAATTCTCTTCATTTCATTTCAAGTCGACAATTTCAATTCCAATTAATTCAATGCAAAGGCAATTCAATCTGCCGTTCAAGGCGACCAATGCAAATTATTATTCAATTCAGTGCAGTGCATTTCAACCTGCCCTTCAAGGCGACAAATTTTAAGGCGATCAACTCAATACCATCTGGTGACATAAACAATTTTAGTCGATTCGACGCTGTACAAGATCAATCGGCCATTGGTTCAAATTCGAACCAATTCAATTCAATTTAAGTAGACACAACGCAGTCAATTCAAGGCAATTCAAGTCGATATAATTTCAATTCGGTAGCGGTTTCAGTTCAACCGTTTCAACCATTCCTTCCGGAATGAATTCTCGCCAACAATAAATTCTGTCAAGTTGGATCTGTGTCTGTCTCTCAATGAACCTTTCTTTGTACCACTGCTTCTGAAAGCTCCACTGCTTCTGAAAGCTCATTTACTGCTAAATTCATATCACTCACAAATTTCTTGCAGGACTCTTATAGGATCTTCTTCAATTGCCTTCGAATAAATGGATTTACATTGAAACATTCTTTTCGACACTTCTGCATACCATTCATCAACAATCAACTTTTAGCAGCGTTTTTCTTTAAATTTCCCATTAAGCACATCATATACGAATTTCGCAACCATGCTTGATAAACATTAATCACACAATCATAAGCAGAGCATATTATATCTTACAATTATCTTTCGAGACACCTTACTGATTCAAACCTTTTAAAATATTTTTCTTTCTCTTGACTCAATTCAAAAGTAGACCTTTACAGACTTCATCCCTTTTAATCTAACTTGCACACATTCTTCAGTCCATGATAAACTTTACCAAGATTTCTTCATAGATCTCAATATCTGCTTTTTTTGTCATTCATCAATATTTGATCACTAATTTTAGAAGCTATTCCTTGATTTTCCTAGTTCATTTTATGATATTGTAAATTTCATCTTCTCTTCAGATTGTGTCTTGCGGATCTCTTCTTCTTTCAACTTAAGCGCAATCACTTAAATTTTCTACATACTGTCTTTGTCATGTAGCCTTTATCAATTCATAATGTTATGTGTTCTCTCTTCAATCCCCATGATTTCATCGACTTTTCTATAATTTTCCGGTCATCTAACCGTCAATTTTTCGTAATCTCCGTTTTTTTTCTTCAAGTATCGTTAGAAATGACAATGACCAGTTTTAGCTTGGTATATTATATAAGAAGTTACAGTGATTTTAATTTTGATTTTTTTTTCTGATTCGACAACTGTCTAACTGGAATCTTCAACGTTTTTCATTTTCATATAAATTAATTACTTATTTTGGTCTTAGTGTTCAAAAACTACCTTTTTTTTTTGCTTGTCATATTTTCGTTATTGGGATTTACGCATTACGCTCATTGATCTGAAATTATTATAAGGCAAGCAACGTCATATTCTTTATTTTTGTTAACCCGAAATAACGAAACTTTCATTCATTCATTTGATTCTACTATGTATTCCTATCGGAATATCCGAGTTAGCAGCCCATGACTTTGTATATTCTAAATTTGGTTCATCCATCGTCTTCCTGGGTTTCTCCCTAAGTTGACGCTTCCTCGCAATGGCATGCATAACTTAAATAACGAACGTTATCCCGCAATCTCTTCTCTTTTGAAAATAATCTATTTTTTTTAAATAATTCCGTTGCTATGTTTTAAATCTCAACTGTGTCCTCTTTTTTTTTTTTTTTTTTTTTTTTGTGCTGATGGCTGACGTGACATCCAAAGATTATCAACAGTTATAATTTAAATTTAAATCATTTATTCACGACTGATCTGCAACTCTTTGGCTGTTAAAGTATAATTGTATAACGATGCTTTTGTTAACATCGTGCAAGTCAATTTTTGGCATTAGCAGTCTATAGCTGACAACCTTCCTGACCATTTATAATTACAATTTACGAATTATTGAAGTGATGTCTTGTTCTTAAATAACATTTTTCTACCCTTTTAATTTATTTCTTTATACCCTATAACTTCCCTGTGACTATTATACTTGAAAGTTAATCATTTTCAAAGTTCTAGAGATTTTAAATCTCGCAAAAACCTATACTCTGCATGTAAAATCTCAGCTTCCAAACGATCTCCTGTAAAATTGGCCTACTGCGAGTTATTCGTTTCTTATTATGAGAGGTCGATATGACATTCCGGTTAGTATAACAAATGTCTATAAAACACTTTATTGATTAATCTCTTAGGAAATTCACGGTAATAACCACGATCAAATTACTACTCTCTGTGAATGACTAGTTTTTTTTTAATCTTTTCTTCTAATTCAAAATGATCCTCGTTTATCGCATAATCTGTTTACCTTATGCCATCTCCTTCTTGAAAATTTAACTCTTTTATTAATTATGTCTCCAAATTTGTTTTCTTAATTACTTTTCCGGAAGTGTTCACTAATTAAGACTTATTAAGCATCAACAAGATATTTTCGTGATTTTATTTTTCTTTAAGTCAAAATATAAAGCTTGTAATTTCAAAATGATCAGTATTAAATTCGGCCTTTCTTATAATCGTTTAGATTTTTTTTTTTTTTTTACTTTAAAGCATTTCATTTGGATAAGTTTCATAAAAGTTGTGATCTTCAATATTTGTTCATTTTCTTCTCATCAAAATGTAAAATCTAATTTCATTGTGAATATTTTCAAATTTTATGCTATATGATTATTCAAAATATATTCGCGCTTGATTTTCTATATTTCCAGCCATTTAATTTTCAACGCTGAATTTTAAGTTGTATAATGATTTATGTACTATGTGTTTTTTTTATGTCCTTCAAACATATGAATACTGATTATGTTAATTAGAATTCCAATACTCTATATTTTTGATATTTTTTCAACATCGGAATAGTTTAGATAGATGAATCTCAATTCAATTCTTTCGACTATTTGTCGTTTTCGATTCTCCATTCTCAGACGTTATCTGCCCGCATTTACTTTCAACATGTGAAGCCCCTTTCCTTATTTTCAAAAATATAAGCCGAACCATAATAAACTGTTCTCTTCTTTTAGGTATTTTTCTCCATAAACGTTTCCTCAATTTAGCAAACCTTTTTTTTGGCAAAACCCATTACTAATTTCTTTTACCCCCATTTTTTATTATTTCCATATGGTTAGCAACCCAACAACTTTTTTTTCTGTCTTGTTTTATATTTTTCAGTGATATCTAATATCATATTGTCAATTTTCAAAATTTGCCTTTTTTTTTCGGCACTGAACTTAGTGAGTTCAATTTCCTTTAACACTACGATTTTGATATGCTTTATATCAATTTTGTTAGTAGTTTATCTCCGAATTCTATTGATGATCAATTCTGTCATTATCCCCTTTTTTTCCTGATCACTGTACTCACTGTACTCTACTCGTTATTATTTCGTAGATCACTGCAATTCTGAACTTCTATCAATTAAAATGATCTATTCAACCTTAATTACTATATTGATCATTTTTCCGTACTCAAATAGCTCGAACAATTCTGACTTGTCGATGATCTTTATTTCTTTGAAATCATGGTTCATTTGAGAATTTTCATCTTCATCTCCCAAAACACGACATACTTGTTTTATTTAACAATCTTTCTAAATACTTCAGATTTTATGTAAGAAATGTCCATAGGAGAAGATCTGTTTGCAAATATTTAATACCATTGACAAAATTCTTGTCCTACATGATGTATATTAATCCTGTCTTTTTGTCTTACTCTGTCTATATACGAAATTCTCCTGTCTTTTTCACTCAGAACGATGGTATCAATTACTACCCATATTTTCGTGTTGTATTTTTTTTAATCGATTGTATATCTTTTCGTTATTGAATTTTCTTTCAATTCTTTTGAATCACTTTGTCGAAGCTACTCTTAAATCCTTGAGAATCTCCTCTGAAATCCACACATTTACTGAAATATTTTTTTTTTTTACTCATTTCCTTTCAACTATTTTCTGAACGCATCTTCTTTTTTTTAAGTACATTTATTACCTTATGTTTTGCCGCTCTTAATGGAATTTTCTTTTATAGACCTTTCTTCTATCTTTTAAATCCGAACCATCTGGGGTCTCAAAACAATTGTTAAGGGTTGTAAAACCTCTTTCTTTTCCTGTGTAAATATGTTGCAAACTCCTCAAATTTTTAAAGCAAAATGTGTTTAACCATTTGTTGGAAAATCCCATTTTTAACCCATAAAGAGCTCCGAATTTTAATTCTATCGCTGTACTAATATTATCTCTTCACGAATTTTCTCTATTTTTTCAATTTTATCATAACTTGCACCATGCAATAGGTGCAATATGTAATTCTTCTTCTTTATCCGCGGCCAAATTCATCATTCTAGGATTACAATTATTCACTTTTCTTTATGCTTACTCTTATTTAAATTCTTTCATCACGGAAATTTGGAAAATACTTTGCATTCTCAGTCTTCAAGCAAACTTTCCGTTCACCTTCAAGCAGTGGCGCCACTTACATTCATTCAATCACACATTATTTTCACACATTTTTCATATTTTGGCCACACGTGGCTCTTAATTTTCGTTCCGTGATCCTTATTTTTTTAAAGCAATAAAATGAGGTTCTTTTGGAAATGCCCAAATGTTGGTCTATTTGCCGATGTATTAGCAATGTTCCCTTTTTTTTTTTTTTTTTTTTTGCACAGGCAAAGAAAATGTGCATCTTTCATTTCACTCTACTTTCGTCCCTATCATAAACTGAGAAATGAGGGTCTTTTGCTTAATTGCATACCTATTTGAACATATTGGGTGATTGTTACGATTTTCTCAAAATTTATTTTACTTCAGGAATTTTCCTTCTCTTTCAACTTTCTGTACGTAAATTTATACTGATCACGGAGTGTTGCTGTTAATATAATTTTCGCGATCCCATCTTGAATTTCCTACAAATAAATATTTGGCATATCCTTGAGCCTAACCTCTTGTAAATCAACTTTTTTCAATTCCCTTTCATTTCCGATAAATCCATAATTCTCAATTTATTCATTTTGACTGAAACCAATTGTTTTACTCCTTACTCTGAATTTAGCTAGCATTTGTTTAAGAATCTTCTATATCTTCATAATAATTTTGCAATGATCACAAAAGAATACCCAAAGCGATTAATTAATCTTCTACAAACGTTGAGTATTTTCCAACATCTATACTTCTCTAAGATCATTTACACTTTAATTCTCGCATTTGAATCATTTCCCCAAAACCATTTTAAATGCAATCTCTGATTTTATTCCCCAAGTACATTATGTATTATTAACTTGTGATGATCATCAAAAGATATATTCTAAGCGTGATCGTGATCCTTCTTTTTTTTCTATAATTGTTCGATAAGCAAATAATTTTTTCAATCTGGGAAAGACTATCAGATAATTTCTATTCTCATATTAATGATTTGGAAATTCTTTGGAATGACTTCTGTACATATCAGCCAATAAATAGAGGGTTTCACTTATCTGTTACAATCTGCTCTACACTGATGGTCATTTTCGACACAGTCGTGTTAGCCAGCTTTTCTCCTTTCTGCATCCTCTCTCTAAAACTTTCTTTTGGAGCTTCTCTTGGTCCATGATCCACCAAAGTCCAAATGATCACGTTTACGTTGTGTTCTTAATGTCTCTTGTCAAGAGTTTGGCTATATCATATCACTTTGATGACGAAAACTCGAAATCTCATTCAACACTTTTTTTTTAATTTTACTTTATCGTATTTATCAATTTTATTCGCGTACTGAGGGCATATAATTCTTATTCCACTTCTGAATATGTGAGATTAAAATAACCGAGGTCTTGGAAATCGGGCAAAGTAGCGCGACTGGTGGTGGTGGCCCAACAAGGATACTCTTGTTAAGGGTGCGTTTGTACTCACAGCTGAAGAACAACTGATTGTCTGCAAGAGCGTTATGCCAGAGGAAGGCATGAGTGCTCCAGGCCCATAGTCTTATGCACATCGGAAGGCAAGCTCACTATATGGCGGTAAAGATGCACACCCTTCACCTCCCACTCAGAGGGCTAACCCTAGGGACTAGGCACATTGCGTACCCAATTAGTCTTTAGGGATTCAAAATAACGGCAGGGTCTTTAGCCGCGGAGCCGATTCGTCTTACATAATGAAAGATCCAACAATACGTAAAAAATCGACATTCATTTAATCTATCAGAATGTAGATTTATCGATACTGTCGATTCGAGTATCGAAAAGTTATCATTCTAATATTTGAATAATAATAGTGTTATTCACATCATTAAATGTTAATTTTAATATTTTTCGAAATTCATTAATGTTTCTGTACGCTATCCATGTAATGTAGGGGAGACCGGGGAGGTTTGGGACACTTTTTCATGTTTTGACTTTGAGATCCCGTCAAATAATATCTGCAGATATCTTTAAGATTTCTGTAGAGAAAATCTACACCTCTACAGAATATCTGCAGATAAATTCTGTAGATATTCTTACGAATTTTATTTGGGCTTGGGACAAAATTCGTCAGAATATTTCGGCAGATTTTCTGACGAATCTCTAAACGAATTTCTGTAGATATTCTGTAGATTTTTTCTACATTCCAGACTTTCCAGACAGCTGCGTCAGAAAAGATGGAAAATTTTTCACTGAAGTTTGCAAAAATCAATAGAGTGATTCTCTTGGTGATTTCACAGTGTTTATATAAAATAAAGAATTATGCGATGCCGTGTTCTAAGTAGAGAATAGTGAAGTGAAAACTTTAAACAGATTGTCGACCAAAATTTCGTGTTTTTGTATCATTCGATTGGCGGTTTTTAAGAAATTAGTATTTTTGCACGCAGTTTTTTTACTTATCGAAAATGTGTACTCGGTAATGCTTGTTAAGCAGAGCATACAATTTTTTTTATAACTTCTACAGTTTCTTCATAAATCAACAATATTTTTGTGAAGTAATGGAGGTTATGCAGATTTTCTAGGGAGAAATTCTGCCGAGAATCTGCAGATTTTCTCTGAATGTACTAGAATATACCGTTAAAATTCAAAAAACCTCCGAGTAAAATCGGCAGGTAGAGCAATGATTTGACGGGATACTATTCCAAAAAACCACGATAGTGTATTACAATTTTATGCGGTCTATAGGATACTTATGGGTATTGACTTTATAAAAAGTACTCGATAGAACTTGGAAAACAACTGAGTTTTCTTGGAGAAGATAAAACATTTTACTTGACGCTTTGTCCCAAACCTCCCCTATGTGGGGCAGTATGGGACGCAAAAGGTGATGTTTGGGACGCGTTTTTTCTCGCATAATTTGTATTACTGGAACACGTTAATTAATTTTAAATACCAGATTAAAAATATTTCTGATAGAAATAAAAATGTTTCATCTTTTATTTACACTTAGAAATTAATATCAATTTAATTTGTACAGTAGAGTCATTTATTGTCAATCAATTATTTAAAGTATTTTCTTCTTATTTTCCATCTACCTTTCTTTTCTTTTTTTTTATTCTAAATATTGCAATCATGATTATCAAATTCCTCAGGCGAGTAGATTTTCTTGCAATTCTTAGTTTTGAACTCATTGATGGATTCCTGTTTGATTTTACGACAACTGCATTGTACCTGTTTTCTCGTTATTTCTCTGAATTATCTCTCGCCTTGCCTTTTCTGGAGAACTTGTTCGAGAAATTTTCGAAAAAAAAATAGTTTTTAACTAGATTAGGCAAAGATCGAATATCCTCTGAGAAGGAATTATTGATTCCCAAGACAATGATGGTTTAATTGTCCCTGTAGTTAGAGAAATCTGCTGCACTGATAAACTTTGGACAAGAGGTAGATTTCCAGTAGAAACTGGGCATTATTCTTCATTTTGACAATAAACAATTGCATACCACCTACAATCTTGTCGAAAATTAATGTCCCATTCATCCCCTTTCAGATGTCCCAAACATCCCCACGTGTAGTTTTGGTATTTTAAACCTTTATGTAAAAAACAAGAGCGTATAATCTCTGAAACTTTTATAAAAATATGTTCCCAGATTACACTGCTACCTAATGAGATAAAAAAGTTTTGATTATATATCGCTGATATAAAATACAAAGAGGAAAACCGGGACGTCAAAATATACGATTTTTATCATTTTTTTAAAACATGTTTATAGAATTAAAACAATAAAACTGAGGATATCCATTCTTTTAGTCAAGATACATCTTAATATTGCCTACGATACAGTAATAGTTTAATCTCATTTATTTCAAAAATTAATTGAAAAAATCGCCTTGTCCCACACTACCCCTGTCCCAAACCTCCCCGGTCTCCTCTACATATTTAAATGGTGACTCCACCCTATATACGCGATTAATTCTTAGGAACAGTTAACTTACCAAAACGGTGAAAACAATCACAATATTGAAGTCATGAATTATACCTAAAGAAAAATTTAAAACATACAATCGTCGCTTGAAAAACTTAATATTGAATAAATGTTTTGATAGGTTTTTTCCACTTTGACTATAGGGGAAGGGCGCTATCTTCGGACAACTCAAACCTCGAACAATTTTTTTTTTCAATGTATTTTAATTTTTTTTATTATCGTGATTAGAGAGAATGAAACTTGCACATTTCAATGAATTCATAATTATTTGCTGCAAGGTGCTCCATACGAGGTTTGCAGTATTTGTATCTGGTAATTTTGGAGGCCATTGTGAACTCAGAATATACCATGGAACAGAGCAATGGTTGGAGCTTTTCGTACGACTGAGCCGAATCTTGTTGGAATGTCCGCATCCTCTTGTCGAAATGTTCACATACTAACGGCTTCAGGGCTCTTTCCAAGATTATTTCTTTTTCCAAATCGCCATTAATAACAGGGAGTCCCGGAATTATGCACTTCGGGATTTATTCATCTGACAGGATTGCGCAAACACCTTTATGATTTTTTTTTTATTAGGGGTCCATCTGGAAGATGATTGTCCCGTAATATATAAACTCTACGGCTTATATATCACGTCATTTCTTTTATCAATGTATTTTTTGAACATTTTAAGAATTCATTGAAGAACAAAACTACTATATAATAAAAAAAAATCTTATGGACGTGCAAATTTTCTGGATGCCTTAATACTATTTCGCGCGGTTTTTTAATTCTGAAAATGTATATACAGCTTGGATCCCTGTATCGACGTGGCAGCCCAAAAACACCAGATAATAATAGTGCTCTGCCGATACGGTAGCCCATCCCAGACCATAATAAAGAATGGTGCTTGACTTCTGGTAGTCATTTAAATGTCCGATTTATTGTATGACATTTTGGCCACTAGTGTAAATGAAGCACCTCCTTCGTTCTATCGAGTATAACATTATATAAACGTGAGGTCTTATTCCTTTTTTTGAAAATTGTTAATACCGGGGGTCCCGGTAATATCTATTGTATATTTTCGGGACCGAATAAAACAAAACCGTGCGAATTGGCTTTATGTATTTATAAAATATTCATAAAGGGACAGATAATCCTAACCGGCTTATGTAGGTGAGATTCTTAACGTGAGCTAACTCGGAGTGCATGCAAATTCGATTTGGAGCTGAAGTTGGGGGACGCCATTCAGTTATCTTGAATAAAATTCGTGAAATTATACAAATTTTGTATTTAAACCAAAATATCAAGGATTTGGATGAACTGACAGAAAAGTGATATATGGGTGAAATGTAGACCAGAATGTTCTCTATAATTTTTCCATAGAACATGATCTCATCGATTACTCAGAAGCCAAGATAATCGAGGTTTTTTGTTTCTTAACTCGTTTTTTCATCCATCAGAGTGCCCCAAGTAGTCATTTGTTGAACTTCAACTATATCAAAGAATTGTTGTATTCTGTGGGACTTTCCATTTAAAACCCTATTTTAAGTGTCTTGGTGGAGTAGAGGCAGTTAAATTGGCATCTGAGTGATTTCAAAGCGTTATTATGGGAAAAATCAATTTTTTCACACTTAAACGGCAAAATCGGAGTGATAGCGTAGTCTGAGTGGAAAATGATGTATGGACGAAATGTAGAGACAAATGTCCTCTACAATTATGTCGAAGTAATCATCAAAATCGGTTCAGCGACAGTCGAGATAATTGAGGTTATGTGATATTGAAATTGGTTTTTCGACTGTGGCGCCCCTGGTGTTGGTCCCACGAAGTTCAAATATTCTAGAAAGTTGTAGCATTTGGTGAGATCTTTCGTTTAAGCCCTCATTCATCAAAATCGGTCACATAGAACCGGAGATATGATTTTTTAAATTTTGTGAACTTTGACCCCTCATATCTCCGGTTCTATTGAAACCACAGCGCGCATACGCACCATTTTGGAAACGTCCTAGACTGGACTACAACATACTAAAATTTCATTAACTTGCACAATGCCGTTTTTGAGAAAAGTGACTTTGAATTTCGATGAATTTTGACGCTATCGCAGCGCCACCTGTGGTGACTTTTTGAACTTCCATCTGAAAGTGCTCATCGAGACGAAACCAAAAAGGTAAAATTTATGTCGCTATGTTAATTAGAACCGGAGATAGAGGCCGGTCAATGTTCGAACTTTGACCCCTTATAGCTCGGGTCAGGGGTTATGGATCGACTTAAGGTTTTTTTTGTTTGATAAGTATAATCAACGGCTACAACATACTAAAATTTCAGCCCGATCGCATAAGGAATTTTTGAGTTATTTAACTTATAAGATTTAAAAATTTTCTTTTTAATAATAGCGCCCCTAGCGGTGGTTTTATGAACTTGCGATGTTAGAAGAGGAAGTGGCATTTTACGAGAGCTTTCCAAAAAGCCCTCATTTTTTAAATTCTGACAATTAGAACCGGAGTTATGGCCATTTTAAGAAAATTTTTTTGAACCCTTATAGCTCGGGTCAGGGGGGTCGGGGAACCTTAAGTTTGGTATTGATGGAAAGCTCTAAGGCCCAGCTATAACATACTAAAATTTGAGCCCTCTCGATGCCATAGGGCCGGAGCTATTGAGAAAACAAAAAAAGGGGGGTCTTCAAAATGGCGGAAGGAGGGGTGGGGGGTGGGGGGTCAATGCACCATGTTGCAATTTTCATACGATATTTAACCTTTGCCGAAAACCGCAAGTCGATATCTTTTTTAGTTTAGGAGCTATTAAGCTCCAAAGAGCGGCCGGCCGGCCGGCCGGCCGGCCGGGAACGTAACTTAGCCCCCCATATATTCGTGATCAGGAAGTGGCGAAACACATTTTGGCCAAGTTTGAGCGCGATCGGAGGACATGAAATTTTGGTAGGATTATAGTAGGTGAGATTGTTAAGAATCTCACCTAATACAGGAGACTTCTTTCGAATACCTTACAGATACGCCGTAATAGGGGAATGTTGGCATGGTTCGCACAGAGTAAACCTTCAATCAACGCAAATTTTTTCTATGTTTGCAAAGAGCTAGTTCGTCATGTCTAACCCATGAGATAGATCATTATTAAGCTTATGAAAGGAGATGAGAAATGGTAGGTCAGCTCTTTGCAAACAAAGAGAAAATTCGCATCATTTGAAGGTTCACTCTGTGTGAACCATGCCTACATTCTCCTATATGCAAAATATTGTTGCCAATTGTTCGTTGTTTTCAGCGCCAACTGAAGTTATGCATTTCTATAATCCCTTGTTTACTGCTGCCCCAGTTTCCCCTAGACACAAAGCAAATACAGTTAGCGCTGTTGCTAACATAGCCGACGAAATGCATGAAAAATTATGTAAAAAATATGAAAAATGCACAAATTCTTCAGTATGATTCTTTAACTCTTTAACCTCATGATATATGGATCTCTAAAGAGCCTTTATATGTGAACAACTTTTGTCAAATCGAATTTAGAGCTGAAGACACAAATTCGAGCATTTTTCAAATTTAAGGACGCTTTCGCACACAAATTTTAATAAACTCGGTATTTTACGTACATATAAACGTTCATCACAGTATTTTGGCGCAAAAATTTAATTGGTTTCTGAGCAAAAATGATTAAATTTCTTTTAATAACTTTCAATAAATCTTTTTATTTCAAGGTGATCGATTTCCAGTTTTTTCTCTTTTTTTTGGAAGATGAAGAGAAATTTATGAGATTATTTCACTATGAATATTCACACACATTTCATGCATATTGAATAACACTTTTTCCTGTGATACAACAACATAAGAAATCACTTTCTTGATAAAGACCTTCGTCATTTTCTATATCAAGATCACCGACAATCATCTATGACACGGTCTTACTATACTATCTTATCTTGAAAGTGATGATTTCTTGCTACTTATCTTTCAACTATCACTTATCCATGTCATTTAAGTAATTATATTTTTTACACTGTGCTTCAAAGTCTTTGTTTTTTTGTGCTACTGTCAAGATTGATAGATTTTCTGCAATAAAAGTGTAATATTTAATTAATTCGTTTGGGTATTCCTGCGGTGAGTCTTAAGCTTGGTAAATTGTATAGGCGTTTCACGCTGATTTTTCTGTTAAAAATAATAATTCAATCTGCCAATTTGTAATACAGTTTGATCAGATGAATCTATGAGAAATGAGTTGATCTTATAGAAACCACAAGTCTTTTGTGTATTTTTCGTGCATTTCGTCAAAAGAAGAGGTGTTAAAATTTCAAAGACCTTTTGAGTGATTTATTTGTATAATGTTGAAATAGTCAATTTATGTGAAATGCTAGCCCCTGAAAGGCAATTAATTACCACTAAACAGCAGTCAATGTCGGGTGGAAAAAGTAATTTTTTAGTATTCTAGTATCATATTATTAAAAGTAGAAACATACAAATTATAATGAAAAAAAAATAGTTGGGCAAATTTACATTGCAGTGTTTCTCAAGTGTAATAAGTATACTCAAAAGAGGGTTAACAATTGCAATTCAGTAATCTTTCGTTGGAAGAAAAGGCGAACCCAAAAGAATAAAAATTTGTGAAATAAGTAAATTAAAGTGTTTTGTTATTTAATTGGTGTGGAGGTTTATAATTAAGAGAGCAAAGATTTTTCATTACAAATTCAAATTGAGTTGATGTTTCTCTTTATCTTTCCCTTAATAACTCACATGAAAAAAGCACGATGTGGAAGAATTGAGATGGAACATTACTTTTGTCCAATTAGTCCATAGTCCTTAAAAAAAAAAGAATTTTACTACGTTACTCGTATGAAGATCTTTAAGAATTTAATGAATATATTCGACTCTGGCATATAGGACCTGAGGGAGTAACACAATCTGGCATGACCACGTGAAATTCGATAATACAATGTGTTGAAAAATAATGTTGCAAAAAAGTGGATATAAAAGTCTGCAAAAAATGTCATAGAATTGATGCTAATGCTTAAAACGACATGGAATTTCAGCTTTTATTGAAACACTCGAAGTGAATTTTTTTTACCCAATCCATAGAGAACTCTTTAACCTGCCTGAAGCCCTTTTAAATCCATCTTTTACTATTCTTCTTAGCCGCATTCCTGTGTGCATAGTCCATTATACAAAAAAGAAGTACATTGGTGAAAGAAGCCTTCGATGGAAGAGAAAGAGTATTAAAAGGGTCAAATGTTTAGAGCACAAACCACCCACTAAATGGCAAACCATCCATTGTATTCAAGAATTTCCGCAAAAATCAATTAATAATCCTATTCAGCTCACGATGAACGGGATTTTAAAGTTAGTCGCGAGGCACAGTAAAATAAATTTCATCATAGAAAAGTTCATTACTTCAAATGGTATGAAAATAATCACGTTAAATGCCATCACATTAGGAAAGAATGGGGATACATCGGGTAGAAGAGACTGGGGCAGATTAATCAGGGGTAGAATTAGACGCTTTGGCGTGTTATATCAAAGAATATTGAGTAAATTACTATTTACGAAGAGTATTTAAATCCCTCCTTATTCATTAAAAATTCATTGTCTAAAAATGACCTTGCAGGAAGGCCTAGATCCTCTGTGGAATTATATTATTATATTATTATTATTCATTGAAATATTTATCAGACTGATTCAAATATGTTTTTTGCAAACTAGGCAAAGAAAAATTTCACTTACTGGCTAATCCTAATGAGTCTTTTCAATTTTTGAAGTCTGATAAAAAAATCCGAAAACAGTTTTTTTTAAATTCGCCTAAGAAAAGTTTAGTGTTTTAAATGATTGAAAATGGAAACAAATAAATTAAATACAAATTTATAACAATAAAAATAATACGTAATTTTCCTTGTAAGAGTTACCCTAAGAAGGTGAGACTGTGTTACAAAATCTACAAATAGTGAATTAGTACTTTAATCACTTCTCGGAGGTTCTATTGACATTAAGACGACAAATAATACACGACAATGACTCAATCAAAAATTAAATTTTATTTCTTAAATGTATACAACTATATACAACCAATTAATGGTTAAAATCAAATACGAAAGAAGAAACAAAAACATAAATCGTACAAAATAATTCCGTAGTAGGAATATTTAAGTTTTTTTTTCAAATTTTTCTTCTATAAGAAAACTTAATGGGGTTTTAAATTAAGAGAAATAGATTTTTATAAAATCTATTAGGTAAAAGCGGTAAAAATAGCTCGATTTATATTTTTTCTCTCAAAACTCTTTTTAAAAATTCTATTAAAGTAATTCTATAAAGTAAAATATTCTAAAAATATAACTCAAAGTTTTATATTTGCAATATTTTTGTTATTTGATTTCCTTAATGAAGTCTTTTGAAGTTTGATGAAGTCTTTGGTAAAATTTAAAGCGTGTTATTCTTTTATCTTGTATCAAATCAAATTTTTGATTTGTCACGTTTTTTTCAGGTTCTCCTGTTTATTTTACAATTTTACCTTCTTTGACTCATCTTAGACTTAGACCTATTATGTATTTTTAATAATTTCAAATTATTTATTCTTAAATTCTTATTTAATCTCATATGTATTTTTATGTAATTTTTGTCCATTAAATTTGGAATTTTTTAGGATAGCTGCTTAGATAGATTCTCAATTATAAATATTGATAAAAAGAATAGGGAAAAAATTTCATATTGATTGATCCATTAGCAAATTTCTTGACAAAATCATAAAAAATCAAAGAAAACCCGTTTATTTTAAGCATTCAACAGATACCATTAACTGTTTAAGGACGATTGAAACACCGGTGTCTCATAAAGAAAATAATTTTTCCTGGCTAGCTAAAGTTATTTTTTCTTATGTCTGACATAATTGTAAAGTAAAAGGTTGAAGGAATCTAGAATATTTTTGCAAGTCTCTAGCTATTTGCTATGTAGTAAATATTTAAGCTAAAAAATGGCGAATTTTTAAATTCTCAAATTCATAATTGATTTTATTTATTTTTTATACTTCCAATTTTTTAAGCAAAACCCTTTTGGCAATATAAACTACAATGCTCATACGTAATATTTTCCATTTAAGCGAAAAATATTATTCATTGGTATTATCAGAAAAATTACTTAATTTTTTGGGCTATTTTTGTCCCTATCGTTTATAGAAGCACAAAATACACCGAACCAGATTTTGTTGGACTTTTCAAGGTTAGATGTAAGACTTATCATTGATTATGTTTCCCACTTTAATTTTATTGTTGATTTTCAGTCCGTAAAAAGTGTTTAGTCGTTAAAGGGTTAAATGCCATGTTAAAAAAATCGCACAAATTCGAATAAAATCTCGCGGAATATATTTAATTTCGCTGTATTTATTTCAATGTTTTCCAGTTGATAATAGATATTAATAGAATTTAAATTTAATTTAGAATATTGTATAAAGTAATATAAATGGTTATAATAATAATTTCTTGGATAAAGTTATTCATCAGCTAAAATCGGTTCAGACTTATCAAAGATTCTAAGACCTTTAGAACGTCTTAAACTTGTTCACATTGTTCGATAAATATGCTCCCTAGAGTATTTTTAACATATGACCTTGAAAACCTGCTATTAAAAATAATTCAAGGCCATTTTAATATACGTAAGAAATGTGTATTTAAACATTAAAACATTGATGTACTTTTCGTACTATTGTGATCCGGCTGAAATGACTGCGGCATTTTGAAATTGAAATTGCGCACTTGAAGAAAAGTTGTAACAGGTGTCCCAAAAATTGCCTCAGTGAATGATCCACTGCTCTACTTAAGCATCTACTTGATCATGATCAAACGTATCAATTCTGCAATTTATATCTTTTGCTTTTTTATTGTTGGAAAAAAAAGAGAGCTCTTTTATATCGCCTTAGCATGAATTGTTTCCACCGTGTCTGTGAAATGTGCATAAATTGCAAAATTGCGATCTTTCTCCCAATATAATATTTTTCACATGTCTGGCCCCGAGACAACATACTGTGAGGCGTGAAAGGTGTTTGTAATTCTAATTAAGGAGAACTTTTTAGCGCTATTTTGAGCAATTCCTCCTTAGCTTGTCTCTCTTTCGGCTTTTACCCAAGTCAAAACGTGATAGTGCAAAATGATGAGAAATTCGCAAGAAAAATGATTATTACTCCTCCAAGAGACAATTTTATTGTCAATGTGACTGAAGTAGAGAAGAAGAAATTAATGGAGAGATTTTTGCATAGGTGATTCGCTAAATCATATACTCACTCATATCCAGTCATTTCAGTTAAACATTTTATAAGTTTTTAATTGACTTTCTTTTGGCTACATCATTCACAATATTGTTATTTCAGTATAACTCTTTTTTTGCCTGGATCTTTTTCTCCTGGCTATTGCTCTTCTTTTTGCAGCATTTCCATGTGAGAGAGCAAATATGAAAGGCAAAATATTGTATTTAATACACATTTGCAAGTCTAATAAATTTAATTCTCTTCATAGAATTTTATATTACATTAATTTCTCTCAACTCTATAAGACCCTTTTTTTGCCAATGGAATTATATTCATCGTCTGACGAGGAAATTGCTATTGAAATCTTCTTAACACCCATGTGGGCAAAATGAAAGGAAAAACGACACAATGAGGGATCTTGTGAAGAATCAAAAATCAAGTACAAATTCAATGCAGAGATATAAAAACAGCTAAGATGTTTTGTCCAAGACTTAAGATGAAGATATATAGAAAATTCATTGCGTATAGATGATGGGAATTTAATTTTTTTTCTTTACCATCATAAATATAATTTGTTGATTTACAGATGAAGAAAAATGAACTTGTCAGCTTCCGGTGAAGGTTACTCATT
Source organism: Phlebotomus papatasi (assembly GCF_024763615.1). Classification (NCBI taxonomy): domain Eukaryota; kingdom Metazoa; phylum Arthropoda; class Insecta; order Diptera; family Psychodidae; genus Phlebotomus; species Phlebotomus papatasi. Next base: position 32,741,017 of record NC_077224.1, read on the forward strand.
AATAATAATAATTTTATTATTGCAATTCCATCACAATTTTAACCCATCTTTTAATGCAACGGGAAAAAGGGAAAGTTTTTGGAATTTTCATGTCATGCGAAAAATATGTCTCTTATTGTGGAAAAGTGGGCAATAAATTACTTATATTTCATGACGTCCACTTTTCCAGAGAGAAATTATTCATGAGATGAGAAAATTGACTTGATCTGTTTTTCAATTACACCGACCTTCTTTATATTGCAATTTCAGTGTCTAATTATGTTCAATCAAAAAGTAAAATTATCCAGCGAATTCATTAAGGAGTCATAAATCTTATATTTGAAATTTATTCCATTGGAATTCAAGTTGAAATTCTTGGTGCGTCTGCGAATAATTGCAGTTTCACAAACATTTATAAAAAAAAACTATATATAATTTTATAGAATTTTTGCAATAACCCTTAACTGAGCTATTAAATTTACTAGAATTTACGTATGATAAAATTTAGTGAAACTTACCAAAGTTGTGTTGAAAGATATAAGTACACCAATTAATTATTTCTCAATTTGAAATTGATATAATTGTTTAATTATAAATTTTAGAAGTATTTCTAACTCTTATTTTTTAACTGTTTTCAAACAAGTTTTAAGTTTTTTGAATAGGAAATAAAGAATATGGATTATTAAGATTTGTATAGTACACCTTTTGAGTTGCAAAAGAGTTTTTTCATACCAATTAGCAGTAAAATGTTTCCTTTGTCTCATTACTGAACTACGATATCTATCTTTTTTATGGAGTTATTGGTAATCATTTTCATTAAAAAAATAGAATAGACCGTAAATTTGCAGTTTGGTCAGTGAAGATTGACAAAATGTTGGTATTATTGTAATGTCTTAAAGAAAGTTTGCTTACCAAATATGTAGGCTTTTAGTTTATTAATTTTTAGCCAAGAATTGACGTAACAAATGTGTTTATTTTTTTTTTATTTTATTTATTATTTATTTATTTTTCTCGATTTGGTGTTTTTTTTTAGGAATTATATTTGTTTGCACTTATCTTTACTTTTGTTATTTTGAAAATGGTAAATATTAAATTTATTAAATTTAGAACAAAGTTCTTAATTTTCTTATGTTTCTTAAGCTCTTAATTTCTATTGTTCGATTGCACACAATTTTCTTAAAAAACCAGAACAGGGGTGGTAAAGTGTTCTATACTTTGCCAAATACTCGAACTCGCGACTTCGATGCTATTTTCAAAAGTACTTTCGCATCATTTATCGTTCAACGGTCCATAACCAACTTTAACCGATTAATAAATCACTTAAATAATCACCCAAAATATCATGGAAAAAATAGAATTGATATTTGGAAAAAAATCCGCTACTGATTCATAATCAGTTCATTACGAATTCATAATCGGTTGGAACCCATTCAAACTTGTCAGAACTTTCAAGAGCTTTCCAATGAACTCAAACGTGATACCATGTGGTTGAGAAATACGCTTTCTGGAGCCTTTTTTAACTTTTGACAAGTTTTGACCTTGTTAACCTTAAAGAAAGGTCATTTTTGCACAAATTATACTTCATTCATTCATTTAAAGAAAAAAATATTTGCCGGATAATACTGTCTCGGTCTTCCTTAGTAATATAAAATCCATAGAGTGAGATGCGTATAAGTCAAGAAGATATTATTTTGTATAAGGTACAGAAACACAATAATATTATGTAAAACATTTTGGGCGATAGAATTTAAAAATTCCAAAAAATATATTTTTTTATTTTTTTTTTAAATAAAAATATGAAACATTTGAAGTTCAAGTACCGTAAGTGTGGGTGACTGTGGCACCTCCCCCCTATTCGTAAGCTTTTCTTTATTTACAGAACTTAAGTATCACCTGGAATGTTCTTTACCGAACATACATGGTAGATCGGATCGGTAAAGGCAATACTTAAGTTCTAGAAGTAAAGAAATGCATACGAACATTGGGTGTCAAAGTCACCTGCATTTACGATACTTTTTATCTGCAGTTATTTCTTTAATAATTTTTTTTGAAAAATCAAAAGTTTTACCTTGAAAACTAAATATTTTTAAGTACAATGATTTTACAGATTAGCTTCCAATAATAAACAGAAGTATAATTGTGTATTTATCGCGTTACGTTACTAATCGTTATGTGCTTAATCCTGAGAACATCCCTATAGTTTTGCTTTAACTATTTAAAATCAGAATTAATGATATAATATTCTGATATCGTTTAAAAACAGTAAATGCTCATATCAAATATCTAAAGGAGTAACATTATGTAACTAACCGTGTTTGAGTTATATTTTGATTCTTTATCGTATAAGGGAAAGTGATCATATTTTGGAAGAATTTTAAAATTTTGAAATTTGAGAAAAATGACGTCGTGATGCTTGTCCGTTTTTCCTTTTTTTTAAATTTATGGTTCTAGGAGCTAAATAGTATATCGACTCTTATGCCGGCTTCAGACTGGAGGTTTAACCCAGTTCCCGAAGGTCTCAAAAATCTTATTAACAAGCAATTTTATTGATTTTTCAAAATCTAATGAATCATTTGCTCGTAATATTCAATCCTAAACAACAATTTTCTAAAAAAACATGCTTGATGAGGATTAAGAAGAGTTAAGCCAGATAGCTAAGCCTTGGGTACCTGAAGCCCGTATTATCCATTAGTTGTACTTTTTTCTGTTATATCTATTCCCCATTTTCTACAATTCTGTTTTATATTGTTTTAGTTTAAAAAACAGTGCAAACAATTTTTTTTTTAATTTCGGGTTATTTCCTTTCATTATTTAAGTTTACGGGAGTTTTCGACTGTTTCGACTAGTAAATTAAAAGACTATGTTTGATGGTTAGTGAGAATATGTTCTAAAAGAGAAAATAATGTGTGAATGGGTTAACAAATTGCTTTATAATCTATTTCAGGTTGTTTTTTTTATTTCACCGTCAAAACCAAAATGAAGAAATTTGTCACTTTTTTTGACGTTATCTCGAAAATTTGTGAAGAAATTTCTCTGCCTAGGTTAATGAAGGCTAATGGATTGAAATGTTTCTATGAAGGTAAAATTGTAAGTAGCCAAAATCGCAAGAAATTGATGAATAGGTAATAAGCAAAAAAAACAGAGTGTTTGAGGGCAAATCTTGCATGTTGTCCATATTTTCGTAGTTTCTTCATATTGGGCGCAAATGAAGATTCATTGCACTCTTTTGGCATGAACATTACGTATACGAACTCTTTTTCTTCTCCACCAATTCATTGTGTACAATTTTATAATACAATTGATGGTATTCACCTGTGTTGTTGGCGAGAGAGCTGTGTTGGGCATTACTTGCTTGGCTGCCACGAAAATACCTCAGTTGTCGGTTTGACTTCGAACGAGTTAAATCGTGGGATTATTTCTCGGGGTTCAGTACGTTCTTATACATATAATTCCCTGGAAATCCAGGGTAGAACTCATCTTTGACTGCTAATTGTGTGAAATTTGCGATTTTTTTGGACAATCATGTGATCTTGTGAGACTTTTTTGTGGGTTCTACTAATAACTATCTTCTTGATTTACAAGGGGTTTTCCTCTGAGAATTTCTGGCTTTGGCCCAAAAATTAGAAAACCATTTGAGAGTCAAGCCAATAAATTGGACAAAGTGTTGGTGAAAAAGATTAATAAATTTTTCACTATTAAATTAATTGTGTTGTAAGAAATTCCTCGTTCCAGTTGAATTCTTATGCTGTTTTGTTTTATCTTAACGCGCCCCAAAAACCTCAAGCAATGCAATTATTCCCTCTTTCCGGCCGAAAAGGGATTATCTCATGAGGCGATTTGGATTAGAAATTGTCCACTAAAAATTAGAAATTATAGCTATTGTCAAATCATTTGACCTAGTACCAAGATTTTTTCATTTTTTCTCTTTCGTTTTTTTTTTTTGTCTAAAATTGTTCCATCAGAAAGAGGGAAAAATAGTAATTGCTGAGTGATAACAAGTGTATTTAGGAGTTTTGTGGCAAAGCGAAATTACCTGTTGAACGTGTACGAAGATAGTAATTTGTAGTGTATCTTCACTGGAAGGGAAATTGAAGCTATAATACCAACAATTTTTGATATTTCAATGTCCCTCTCACTTGATTTGTGCCACAATTTCCAGTGATTGAAGAGTTTTTGGGTGAATGAAGAAAAATGAAATTTTTGGAGAAATGAATTCAAACGGCGTGCCAAATGGTACGACGGCCAACATCATAAAACCACCCAATACGTCGTCGATAAATGGAAAAGCTACGGGTGAAGATGAGTCCTCCTGGGATCTTCAATCGGCTGCCGCATTTTCTCGGCAAAACAGTATGGAATGCTGGGACTATACTATTGAACTGGAGTGTCTTCAAGGGCCCCAAGGTGCACAATCTTTCTAACTGATCTCTGTTTGTCCCAGGGCATTTCGTTCCCATCTCTTGCATTCTGCACAGAAAATTATACTCTCTTACAGTTATGCAATAAACCTCCATAGTACCTATGGTTCTCATCTTCTTAAGAGCATTCAATAAGACCCAAGATTTTTTTTCATCTCCCTCATAATGAAAGCGCTGGGAATTTAAATTAAATATCGATAGTTTTTTTTTCCTTCAGACTCAATTATCGTGTGAATGTCGCTAGTAAGCACATAAAAGTTAAATTACCAAACACTATTTATTAGGCATTGAGAGTTTTTTTTTTGAAAAATGTTGAATTTTTTTTAATAAATAGCTAGTATACTCAGGATACTCAGTTCCTTTAGATCTCAAAGGATTATTCCAATCCCCGAACCTATTTCACATCACGTGAAATTACTTGACAAGTTTTAGCTTGATACGTCTTATAATAGGAAGCTTCTTTTATGATTGTAAATATTTTAAAATCTGTACAAAAAGTTAGTAAAAAAAAGTAAAACTTGCCATAGCTGTTTTGAAAGGTGATAATTAGGTTTACAAACATATTGAAAAATATAAAATTATTTAATAGTAGTACATTAGGGATCTGGTTTGGATTTTGGATATCCCTATTTATGATCATGACAGTTTCCAAAAAATGCCATAATATATGAAACTGCTCCATAATTACACGTCAAAGAGATACATTTGAGCATATGTTGAGTTAACTGAAGGATTAGACAGAGCTTCAGAATATTCAAAAATTACTTTGATACAGTAACGCTTGTTTATACATCGATTAAATGTAAATAAAACAATAATAATAAGGAATTTTACTGTCTTATTGCCTTGAATCAGTATGGTAAAATTGGAATAATTCGGATTCATTCGGGATCGTTTCCTTTTGTCTACGTAAAATAATAAAGAAATCTCAAAATTTCGAATATTATCATATCCATTTTACCTTGCTCTAAAATTTTCCATAACAATATTTAAATTACCAGATTTAATGGTTTATTGTTAAAAATTTTCATTGAATTTTTCGGGGCTTTCGAAAAATTTCGGTTTAACAGAACGCACCAGCATAATGATCTGTAAAATATACCTTTTTGGATTTTTTTGTCTAATTTTTATACTGATACACCTCACGAAAAGGATAGTTCAAGAAACGCTTTGAAGAATTAGGGCAGAATCACATTGACAATAAAATGCTCGCCGTAGCCTCATCGTATTTCGTTAATTTACGCATTTTCATTTCAATTCTTACGCAAATTTTCCATTGCCGTATTACCTTATCTCATACTTGGTGGCACTAGGTGAAAATAATATAAGAAAATTGAAGAAATAAAACGAAAATTCGATAAACGGTGAGCAAAAAAAAACTGTAAGAGAAGTTAATCGTATAGTTTTTTTGCTCACCGTTTATCGCATTTTCGTTTTATTTCTTCAATTTTTTTTATATTATTTTCATCTAGTGCCACCGAGTATGAGATAAGGTAATACGGTAATCGAGAATTTGCGTAAGAATTGCAATGAAAATACGTAAATTAACGAAATACTATGAGCATTTTACTGTCAATGTGATTCTGCCTTTAAACGAAAATCAAGAAAAGTGTATTCTTTCGGCCACTTTCTCCTGTTTTGAATTTTTTTGATTGCTTATTTCAAGCCTAAATCGTAAAAAATATGCATAAGTTGTGTACAAAATTAAGATACACGGGGAACTGGTGCAGTAGTAAACATAGGGTAGTTTTAAACATAAATTTTTATGTTCATACTACTTGGAGTGATTTCGACCATTTCTTCAGTGGACAATGGTCTTTTATAGTCTCTATAAATTAAGGTATTGTCCTCCGAAGTGTAATATCCAATTTACAAAAAAAAGTCGCAGTGTAACTTCTCTACGTCTACTACAGCCCCAGTATCCCCCAGCATACTATAGAAATTTAATTTTGTTTAGTAAATTGCATATTTTAGGAGATTGTACTGTTTAGTAGACTGAATAAAGGCCTCTATACATTAGAAGCAATTTTTGTCAAAAATTGCTTACTACCGTAGAAGGAAGTGTCAAAATTTTGATGATAATTTCGATGGAATTCAGTGCTGTATTTCGACCGGATATTTATAATATATCAGCTGAAGTCAAAGTGGGAAATTCGGTCTGATCTTTTGTTCTTCAATTTGAATTTATTTTGTCAAAGTTTCGATCCTGGATGGTATCTTTTTGAGGGCCTGTTACTTACAAATTCAATTTTACTAAAAGACATAGTTCTAAAATACTAAAAAAAAATGTTTAAAAGTATTTTAGTAAAATTGAATTTGTATGTAATAGGCCCTGAAGAAGATCCCATCCAGGATCGAAACGTTGGCAAAATAAAGTCAATTTGAAGAACAAAAGTTTACACCGAATTTCCCACTTTAACTTAAGCTAATTTCGATGGATATTCCTCTCAATGTGTAGAGGCCCTAATATAAACTATAATATCACAGAATTTTAAATACTACCAAATGTGGTTAATTTTCAAATCTGAAGCTTACATGAGTTTGATAAGAAGTGATATATTTGTATGGTGACGAATGGTGGAAAAATATCCGGCAAGTTAAAAAAAATTTGTCTCTTTCAAATCGAAAAGTCATGCTTATTTAGTATGTATTTCACATAAAATTGTTATATGAGCAAAAATGATAAACTATTTAAAGTGCTAACAATAGCCGGAAGGTAACTTTTTCAGTCAGTTCAACTAATGAGAGATATTTAATTCGGACATTTTCAACAAGCCTAACAAACAACCTAACATATCAATTTCAAAATAGTTAAAATTTGTAAAATAGCAAAAAATAAACATCAAGATTAATTCTTTTACCTTCAAAATTGATTTCTGGTGTGACTTGGAAATTTATAAAAATTATCTATTTGAGCCACAATCTTTTCCTATATGTATGATGTATACAAATTATCAAGTCAATGGACTTTAAATTTAATTCCGGAATGTAGAATCTCATATTAGTGCAAATATTGCATAAATAGAATTGAAAATAACATTAAATTGAATAGTGAGGAACAACTCTAATCTTGATAACTTTTGACAATTTATTTCTGTTTAAAAAAAATTAATATAAGAATTTTGAAATTTTTTTGATGTATTTTCGATTTTTTTTGACACTTTATTACCCAATAAAGAATTTAACACTCACTCGCAAATTTTCAAACATTAAAACAGGTATATTCCACAAATTTTTATAGTTTAACTGCAAGATTTATGAATATGACAACGCAATATGTAATCATAAACGAAAAGACTTAACAGTCCAATCAATAAACATATTGCCACATAATGAACGTCAGTTAACTCAATAATTTTCATCAAAGTCAAAAGTGTGTATAGTTCTTACGCAAAGCGTTCAAATTACATAAAAAACCGTCGTATGTTTAGTTTTCTGAAGTATTTTGTGCAAGAAAAATTACCATTTCCGCTGTTGAAGTAAAATCTTGACCATTTGGAGTTAGTTTTTCAGTGTGACTCTGCAGAAGATCCCAAATGAATTCATTGAAGCGATCATTTGATCGTGTTTCTATTGATTTTTATAACAATCTCTTTTCTCTTTACACTTTATTTACCATGTTCGAAACTTATAATTTACGAGAGTGTTAGAGAGTATTAGAAAAAAAAGATGTGTTAATAATGAAACTCCAGTTTAAGTGATGATTCAGCTCAATGACTTTTTTCTATGTGTTTAAAATTTCATGATTTTGCGTTTTATATAAACATTCATTACATGAGTGATCCTCTTTTCGATTGTACTAAACGTCAATTTCAGGTGTGATTGCCGGAAAGAAAAATGTTTGGTAGCACTTCTTATTTTGCTTTCAATGAGGGAAATTGTATACTTAATGTGATACTTACCTGAGTATTTGAAATAACATCTTCCTTGGAAGAATGTGGTGGTTCACCTCATGGAAGGTCAGAAGTCAAATGCCTTTTAATGAAGAATTCGCGGAATGTTTAATCTTGCTGGTATATCAAAGGGGAAATGTCTCAACATTGCTAATTTTTCTACCATTCACCGGGAGGTCTTTTGATTGCGAAGAGAGAGGATGCCTTAAAAAGTGTGATCTTTTGGAATGATGCACATTACAATTTGAAATTGAATGAAGATGAAAAGTCGCAAATCATGACAAGAATGCTATTTCACTTTCCGGCATTGTGTCTGATTATTCCAAAGCAACAAATTGGATTCGTTAGCCAAAAATTCATAAGAGGTGATTTGGTGAAAGTTCTCTGCAGAAATTACTTTTTGGCATATTCGACATGAAGAATTGAGAGATTTGGCACTTTTTTGCTCACCCAACAAGAATATCTCGTCACCTCCTGGGAAAATCATTGAAAGTTCAGGAGATATATTTACCAACTGACTCTTTCAATCATAAAATAAAAGAAAGGATTTTCATGACCAAGCAAAATTGAAACAAAATTGATTATAAAGAAAAGAAAAGACTTGTTAGACACAGAAGGGTACATATTAAGGAATAATAATAAAAGAAATGAAATCGGCAATCAATTTAGTTAATTAGGTATCTATAAAGTTAAATGAATGTGTTTATTGAAATCATTTGAGACTCATTGTTAATGTAACGGTATTTTAAAGAGTTTCGCGGTTTTAATTTGCAATTGGTAGTGCTTTATTGGCCGGCAAGTGCACTTGAAACAGGGAAATTTGAAATCACGCTCAATTCCTCATGCCATCCGCCGTGAGATTTACCTCTAATGCCGGTTTCAAAGAGGCTGATAACTTTCAGCTATTGAGATTCATTCCAAAAAAGCGAGATATTAATTATAAGTCGGTATCTCTTTAGGTTTTGAAAAAAAAAATTGAAAATCCATATATTTCGCAAAAAAGCCGCAAACATTTTCAAAAATACCGTAAATGTGCCAAATATGTGTTAACGTTTTGTTTTTGACGAATTTTGTTTTTGGAAACTTTTTTTTTAAATGGCAAAATTTTGATATTTCTACTTATTGGCTAATACTATCATGGTACTATAGTCATTGAAAAAAAAGATTTTACTTTTTTGAATTTAACTACTCAAAAAATCTATTTTTAAAAACAAAAAATAAGTGAGTTTAAACTCTAAAGTGGAAACTATTTTTTAAGGGAATGTAGTAGGGAGTAGGGAATGAAATTGTTTCGAAGAATTAGTTTTTTTTTTTTATTTTTCAAAAAAAAAAATCAAAAGGCTGTAAAAATGAAGCTTATAATTTAGAATTTAGTATATTGTCTTAAAGATAATAAAATTATATACATTTCAAATAAAAAAAGAGCAAGAGAAATCTTAACCCGTTCCCGAAATAGAGCACTTTAAAATTTTTACCAAAAATCGCAAGTGAGAAATTAAGCGCGACACGCCATCTTTGGCGCTGTGTATTTTAATCTAGAAATTTTTCTAGCCAAAAGGAAAAAATACCTATATATAACTTATTTAATTAAAAAATTAAAAAAATAAAATCTTAAGTAGTAAGAAGTTTCTTTCATTGGTAATACCTTCTAGTGGACACAACATAATAGCTGTTAATTAAAATGTTGTGTTGGTCTTACATTAATCAATTATGTCCTTTTAATGAAAAATTTTGAAAAATAAAAAAAACAATTAAAATTTAAATTTGTGTTTTAAATGGCTTTCTAAAATAAACTGCATTTATTTGTATACAACCTGTAGGTTTCATTTTTGTAAATGAAACCTACAGAAATATTATATCATTAAAGTGATTACATCTATTTGAATTTAAAAAAAAATTGATCTTATCCATTGGAATTTTCGAATATATAATAGGATCGAAAATTTTCTGAATTAAAAAGAAAATATACAAATTTTCAGTTGCCAGCTTATAAACAGTTAAAATCAATTTGAGCCTTGCATATTTAAAAAAATTTGCAATTAAATAAAAGGTCTATACACATTGTGACTAATTTTCGTTATAAATCGCATTTTTGACAGAATTTTGACGTTGCCACATGCAGCAGTGCAGATAATTTTCTTGAAAAAAAAAACAATTTTTGACGACAATTGATTCCAATGTGTAGAGACCTTTAAAAGATTTAAACTTACTCCAAACGAAAAAAAAGAATGAAGTGTTTTCGAGATAAAGAAAAAGGTGATACTTGAAACTTTTATCATCAGAAGCTTAAAGTGGAGATTTCTCAAGGTCATTGTCTTGGTCATTTGTCATTATCTTAACGAAAATCGGCTTAGACAAAATGTAAGACATATCAATCGCATGACGTGCTTTCGAATTATCCTAAAAATTTGTTTATGAGGGGGATAGCGATGGTGTGGGGAAAAATGAAAGGGCAACTAAAGACCGTAGGTCAGTATCTCTTATTGTTTGGCCTTTAGCTCTGCTACTAGACGAATGGACAAACACGAAAACGTAATTTTTCTCAATTGAATCTTGTTCACATCATTTTGCTAGAAAACACTCTTTCGCAGAAAATGAGACATTACTGCTTTCGACTTTGATGAATAAGTTTAGTATAGATTATGTACTAAAATTATTAGATATATCTTAAATATCTTTTATAATATAAATATTTTGTAATGCAATATCTCTGATTTCTGTTTAGATTTTTTTGTTCACCATATCAACACTATTTTTTTTTAAATTGATTGGCGGCACTCACTTTGCGATCTTCAAGCCCTTTCATCACCTTCACCTTCGCAAAGTGGTGCTCTAATCTTTAGTACAAAAGTACCATCAGTTTTCACTGGCTGTGGCCTATTAGGTGAATTTTAATTGAACATGTTTCGCCTTTCATTTTCTTGCAATTTGAAGGTGGAGGCTGGCAAAAAAATCTCTTGTCCATTTACGTGGGTGAACAATCATGTCTTGTTCACATTCTCCTCTTATAGAAGTGGTATTTCTCTCTTTAATCGTTATTAAAACCCTTGAGGTTTCATGCCATGTTAAATTTTCACTCACCAATTAATACAGACAATCTCTAATCTTTGCAGATCTTCAACTGGCAGCCGAATTGGGAAAGACATTGCTGGAGAGAAATAAGGAATTGGAGAGTGACTTGCGGCAGCATCAAGCAATTATAAATGACCAAGCGCAGGAGATTGAGGTAAGAAATTCATGTCATGCTTAACATAGAAAAAGATCAATGACCATTGGGACTGTTGTCTCAAGTAAGATTTTGAAGTATGTTTTGGAGCTAAAAATAAATCGATTTTCACCATTTCAAGTCACATCTATCGAATTGTTGGGATTCTTTATTGCCAAAAGGCAATAAACTCACAATGTCCACAAACTACGTGTCATTGTTGGGTGTCGAGAACAATTGAGGATAATAAGATTGATTGAAATCTGCGGTGAAAGACCATAGAGTTATTGAGAGATCGTGGAGTTTATATTATGAGCTCTGAAACTTTTTTTGCATTGTTATGAAACATCCAAACTGAAAAGAGCATGAATACAATGATCCATTTCTACGATTATTTATGTTTTATTATCTGATGGATTAATTAAAAAAAAACAACACCAAAAATTCTTCACGCCACTTGACCATTTCTCACTGAAAATCTTGCACAATCTTAGATAAAGCTCCATTCATGTGAATTTAACCAAACTTTCTGGGTAAATCTCTTTCTCTCATCGTCCAATTTCTCCTCTGTAGCTTTAGAAATTTGTCAGTATGATGAACTGAAGAAGATACCGAATTAAATTCACGCAGATGAATCATGGCGGGAATTACCTTCGCAAAAAAATTATCCTCTATCTCACCTTACAATTTTTCTGCAACAGTATTTGACTAAGCAAACGGCGGCGCTTCGTGAGGTGAACGACTCGCGGCTCCGGATGTATGAAAACATTGAAATCAGCATTTCGGACTTGGAACGAGCCAATCATCGATTAGTTCTTGAGAATTCTGCCGATAAGAAGCACATTAAAACGTAAGTTTTATCTCAGAGTTGATCTCTCTTTTCCCCCAAAAATAACATCGAACGTGCGATGCTAAATAACTTCTAAAAGAGTGTAATCTAAACTACGAAATGTCTTAATATCTTACAGCCTGTGCCACACTGTTGAGACTTTGGAGTCTCGATGTGAGGAACTCGTTAAGCAGAATGAGGACCTCAATAAGATCATTGCCATGGACAGGCGGAAGAAGGAGCGCCAGCAAAACAGGGAGAATGGGTGGAAGGATGGTGCGATGAAGTCATCAAAATCGCGCCAGGATAACCACGATAGTGAGCCTGAAACTGAAGAGGTGAGATTTGAAATTTTTCCTCTTATTTTTCATATTCATCAACATGTGTAATTCCTTTTTGCCCGAATAAGTTTATACTTTTTGAGTTAATGAAAAACAATTTAATGAACAACGACTTTTGGAAACATTGAATGTTCATCCAATATACACTACACAGAATAAAAATAATTTACAAAATTGTTAGTAAATGTTTGTGAATTACTATGGGGATTTACAAAATCCTGGCAAATCGTATAATCGGTATAATCCACAAAAAGGTTTGTAAGTGTTTGTTCTTTTTCCAGAAACATTGTTCATAACTTGAGAACTTTATCAGCATTTTTTGTTCCTTTACACATTTGTCTGACAAAACTTTACGAACAAATGACAAAATTTTACGAGCATTTTTCTCTGTGTTTAAAACATTTACAAACAAATATTCGTTCAAAAAATGCTCATTAAGTGATCATATCACAAACAATGTTTGTGAAAAAGTACAAACTTTTACGAACTTTTTTGTCCCAAATAGCAGTCCCCAATAATAATTCACAAACACTTACGAACTATTTCACAAAATGTTTTTTTCCGTGTAGTAGAACGAGAATCGTAATATTGTATACATATATATAAAACAATTCTATAGAAAATAATTAACATTTATCCTTTTAGAACGAATGCGATGCATATAATCCACTATTATTATTTTTATTGATAGTTTTCTAAATATATTTCTCTTCCTCTACCAAATAAGTATACTTATTTGGTATACTTAGTATACTTATTTGGTACTTAGACCGGGGCAGATTAGCCAGTTAAATGAATTTTTTCATTGCGTTTAATTTGTTAAAAAATATGTATCAATGAAGCAGATAAATATTTCAATGACTAGGAAGGGAGGTATTTACTTCCAATAAATAGTGGTTTTCGCAGTATTCCTTCTAAGGCAAACTATAACGTCCAACTGTATAATTCTATCCATGGCTAATTCTGCCCCGGTTTCCCCTGCCCTGGCCAATCAGAAAATGCGAAGTGACTCAATATTTTATGATTTTTGATATTTAATTAACATATGGATAATGTTGTGGATTACACGTGGGATTGATAATAATTAAAGGAAAAATACTTTGTTTATTCTTGCCCAGGTCTGTAAGGTATACTACATTTTTTTTTGAATTTAGAAATGTTGACGGAAAAATATTTTAATTTATTTTGGAATCCCTTGGCATAATTCTAAAACCTTAATCACTTTTTTAACATGACTTTTCGGCTATTTTATTGTTATTAATTTATGAATTGATAAAAGACGAACAATTCCAGTTGATAAGGTGAACTATTAAATGACCACTTAAAATAATGCCGCAAGTTCAAGACATGTATTAGTCACGGTATAACTACGAAAATTAATAAGTTAATTATTTTGTGGCCTATATACTGATAAACAACTTATATTTAAATAATTTTTTTTTCAAAATCTTCAAAATAAATAGCCAAAAATGCTGCAATATGCATAGGGTAGGGGAGACTGGGGTAAAAAGTCACAATTCGAAAATTTCATAATTCAATATCTTCCAAGATAAAAGAGATAGCGGCTTAAATTTTTTTCCTTAAATAGCTGCCATGGACCTTATTCAATGTCGTAAATTTCTCAGAATTCTTACAGGGGATTTATAAAATAAAAAATATTGAAATTTTCAGGCTTGTTTTTGAAATATTTTCCTTACACGAGATATCAATTATTACCTACTTATTTTCCAAAATTGATGCACTTGGGAATATTTCCTAAATGATTTGGATTCCCTGAGTACGAATCCACTATCCGTTTTAGCATTTTCCAAATATCCTTCTCTCCAGAAATCTTTTTATTAAAAATGACCACTTGGGGTAAAAAGTATCAAAAGGTATGGGGCAGAAAGTAACAAAAACCGAAGCAATTCCTGATGTCTCACGGCGAAAAGAAACGTCATTCATTCTCATGTGTCGTTGCTTGTTGTTTATTTTGTATGGGTCACACAATTTGCAATTTTATTGGAAAGTGGTGTTCTAGTGAGGTCAATTGTAAAATTTTATGATATTTTCATGTTCCAACTGCTCCAATAAACAACCCTGAACAAACTCTTGAAAAACCGCATTATCCGGAAAGCTATGCAATGTCAGGGTGTTATATTGTAATGATTGTAATTCACCAGAAGTCAAAATACGAACAGGTATACAAGGCAAGAAACTTTTTAAGCAACTAAATGGAACTGCTGAAAAAACCACTAGAATATCTCAGGCTCTGAGATAGTTCGATACCAGCCAACAGAAACACCATAAATATTTTTTTTTTTTCAAAAAAACTCTATTTTGTACTAGACACTTCTTCCTTTTTTTAATTTGTTTATATTTTTCACTTGAGTGACGTTTACTCGGCAACTCTTCGGCAGATTTCGTCAAATGCATCTCGCTCAATTCGCCATTTTCGCCTTTTCAGAATGGTTGAATAGAATTTTCTTGCCAAAAATAGACTTTGGAAAATAACTTTAAAAATGCTTTTCTCGTTCAGATAGGAAAAAATCTGTTGCACAGAGGTGTAGAGAAATAAATATCCTATGCAAATATGTCATCTAGGTATTTTTTAAAGTTACGGGAGCCCGTAATAAAGCGTATCAAAATGTGGTAATTTTACCCCATGCCTGATACTATTTGCCCCAGCATTTTTGAGAATTGTCACAAAATCACCTTTTAGAAATCGGCTCAATAAACGTATTTCCTTACAAAATAGAGCAAAAATTACTTCCACAAAGTTGTAGAGCGGTAAATTTCCTATAAATCTGCATTAATTAAAAATTTCTGAAGTGCTCGGGTAGCTAGTAAAAAAATAAAATATCCGTTTTGTGACTTTTTACCCCAGTCTCCCCTACAATTTGGAAGTTCGGACTTGAATAATTTTGTAAATATGGAATTGTAGAGTACTTTGAAGATTATTTATTAAATTATTTAAGCAAATTTTAAAGGCAAAAAACAAACGAGCAGTAAAAAAAATCAAAATGGGTAGTAAAAAATTTAAAAAGGAGCAATGATCAGTAAAACATCTAATTATAGTCAATAAAAAACTTAAATCTTTGCAAAACTGGGTTTAATTTATATAATTATTTACATTTAAAATTGTTGCAGATAAAATAAAAAGCCCTTTATTTTCCTTTTGCCAAAATTTGGACGATAATATCCACTGTTTCAATTTTTTTTGTTACTGCTTAATTTTAACTTTTTTCTCCTCTTTTATGCAATGCCAATTTTAAATGAGTTGTCTGAACTCTAAATTTATTTGTTTGGAATTTCAAATTTTACTTAATGGTCTAGGAACTCTAGGAATCTATGACATCTAGGAATCCTTCAAGATCTTTAGTGAACTTGAAGCACATTCGCCTAGAAATTCTTCCTGGAGTAATCCTTGTAAAGAAAGCTGAAGTCTTTTACAGCTAAAAAATTTAAATCTATTTATGAGTTTTTATAATTTTTGGTTTTTATTATCAATTAAGGTAAGTGTGTCAAATTTCGGCATAGTTGCATGCAAAGGTCAAAGTCTTAAGTTTGAAATGTAATATTTTAAATTCAAATTGGTTTTTTTATTCTTTCTTCTAAATGAGTGTTGCTAGGAACCTTGTAAAGGGTTTATCGTCTTTATTTACTCTAAAATCATTCTTAATACATTTTAAAATGAATAAAAATGTAGACATAGCTTTGGTGCCCTATATCGACCACCTTCATTCTCACAGTTCCTTGCCCTTCGGGAATTCTTCCACGTCATTTTTGCACGTCATCTCGTTTGTCGAAGCTACATTTTTTGTTATTCTTTTGCATTGTATAATCGTTAGAGTATGTAAAATCTAAAAGTTCATGGAAATTCGAGGAACAACAAAAAGGTGACCGAAATTGCAAGCTGGCCGGAATTTGGCACACTTACCTTATAACTATTAATAAGAATTGAATATAATTATAATTGAGTTAAAAAACTATTTAAAAAAGTTCAATATAAAATTAAAAAAAAAAATCAATTTAACTTAGGAGTTTTTCAACATTTGCAAAATTTTTCCTGTCTTAAGAGTCGAAATAGACTCAGCTGACCCTCGAGAGTATTTAGCCTGTAAAATTTGTCAGTAAAGATTTATCCTAAACTGTCATACACTGAGGACTTAGTAACATCAGTTAGAGTTCCTTTTTTATAAATTTCCCTTACCTTATCCTTTATTTCCAAGTGTTACATGCTAAATATTCTCGAGGATCAGCCTGAGTCTATTTGGGCCCTTAGGGCTATACCACTACTAAGGGCATGAACCATTGAATCCCATCTTAAATTGGAATTTTTCTTTAATATTAAAATATTTTAGAATTGCAATATATGATATACTGATTGAATACTTTGATTTTATAATTTACAAATGCAGTTTGAAAAAATATCAATTTATTCAAGGTGGTATGGCACAGTATTAAAGCAATAACTAGCCTTTATCAGATTCTTTTATTTTCAGTTTTTGAGCAGTTTTTAGAACATTCACAGTTCTGGATTAGTTAGAGTATTTTCCCTCGATTTGTTAATCCTTTATTCACATAAAGAAAAGATACGTTAAATACAAATAAAAAAATGATATTTAAGGGAAAACATATTACCTAATTTGTTCTCAAAGAGTTAAAGTTATGGGTTCTAGGAAAAAATCTAGGAAGTTTTTTTTTCTAAATATTGAGTTTGATGAGAAATTTGAACCCACTAAAACTCTTTACATTTTCAAATTCACACCGTAAAATAATATTACATATAATACATTTTAAAAAATATCATTTTAGTGTAGATCTCTTCTACAAATTTCTTTTCAAAAAAGTAATTTTTCTCACTTCTAATTTATGCATTTCCCTTTAAGTGGCAACGTTTTAATGTGTTAATGAGAAGGAAAATAAAGCAAATACAAATTTTCAAAATGAATAGAATATAGAGCCATGCCCTGCAAGTTTTTTTCTCATAGAAAGAATACAATGCTATCACTAAATATGCCTTTTTAAAAATCTATTATTCATTTTTTTTACAACACGTGGTGAGAAATATCTGAGTCAAGGCAAAATTGGTGAATTTATAATGCGTCAAAGCTCATGAAAGTCATGAAATATTTCAGACACTACGAAAAGAATTCAAACAATTCACCAAATTCGGAATAGTATGTCGAATAAATCACGAGTTAATAGCCCGTGTCCCTCTAAGAACATCATATTGAAACCCCCCAATTATGCTTGCAAAGTATGATGTCTTAAACATATTTGAGAAAGAACCAACATTCCATTTACAATAATGTTGTTTTTTTTGGTGGGAGGGGGAAGGGGGAATAAATTTTTTTTGTTAGAGTGGTATATTTGATGTTTTTCTTTTAAATAAAATTCATTTCTTTTGAGGCATTTCTCGCGAATTAGACAAATTTTTTTCCGCCTTTGCAATTTCTCAAACGCCTCATTTACCTAATTAGCCGAGTCAATATGCTTCATTTGAGGAAATGTACAAATGCAATCGTGTGCATTTGATGTTTTCGCGCGTCTGCAAGTCAACTTCCCTTTTCCTTGTTTTTTCTTTAACTTACTTTCAGACTAAAGCTTTTCTTATGTGGAACTTTTCAGGCCTCCAATGCAAATGTGAGAGAAAATTCCTCCCATTCCCTGAATTCTTCAAATAACCATGAACTAGGCGACTTGAGCAGTCTCTCTGTGAGATTGCAAGATGTTGTTGATTTTCCAACCAATGGAACAATTAGACCCAGTGCCAATTCTACAGAGGACAGCATTCACGAAAATGAGGAGCTGCTCAAGTTGATGAGTGACTTAAACAATACCAAGAAGGAACTCATGTGTGAACAACAAAGAAACTCCGAGATGGAGGAACAACTTATTTCAATCAGTAACTATCACATTTTTATTTATTAGAGAAAATCCTTTAGAGAAAATCAGAGATATCTTACTCTGTTTCAATAAATTGAATGAATTAATGATTGATTGAGTAAGTGATATCCAGTGAATGTTCATGTTCATGTACATTGGGTATCATTTTGTGTCAAAAGCATGATATTTTCCACTAAATTGCTCCCAATGGATAAAGGTCTTTAAGGTCTTTAAGCATATCTTTGGTACCGTCGTCGTTGCGGGTGACTTTTTGCACTCGGGGGGTGACTTTGCACTCTGCTATCCGTAAGACTTTCATAAATTCTAGCACTTATTGATGGTCTTCGCCGATCCGGTTTACCATGTTAAAGTATATAGGGATATGTTATGTACCAAGTAAGGTATAATGATCCCCAAAAGGATTCTTGTAGTTTCAGTAATAGTCAATGAAATGCTAATATAGGTATTTTGTCAAAAAACGGCTCCGTGAAAAAGTTATCTGAAGGTACAATTCCAAAATCAATTTCAGAGTAGTAAATTGCCCAAATCCAATCTAAATTTATCTGGCTAGAATAATCCACTCCGATTTTGTTCATTATTTTTTATTAAAATACTGTTATGATTCTGATGGGGCAATCTCCAACCCGTCACAATCGAATGCCAGGAACGTCGACCAGTAGACCCAAGGAACTATCTCAACTCTCAA
Source organism: Phlebotomus papatasi (assembly GCF_024763615.1). NCBI lineage: Eukaryota > Metazoa > Arthropoda > Insecta > Diptera > Psychodidae > Phlebotomus > Phlebotomus papatasi. The sequence goes on from NC_077224.1 coordinate 32,760,259, forward strand.
ACAATAAATCGTGTATTAAGTTTAATTCATTTATTTAACTATTTCATGATTTATTTTAATTCACTGGATAACTTCTTCCAATCTATTGGGGGCTTCCTGCCCTTGATTTTTCCAAAGCGGCCTTAAGCTTCCTCCTTCTCTCCCTTCTCTTCTGTGAGGCTGTTTTCTTCGCGATCGCTCCGACGTTCTGTGATGCCTTCTTGTCCAAAAGGTCCCTCAAATCATAAACATAGCCGGGGATCTCGAGCTGCTTCTGACGGTTCCAAAGGGATCTCCTTTGGAAACTCTCCGAGCTGTAAGTCAGCCTGGAGCTTCCGGCTATCTCCCGTTGCTCGACAGGGGGGTGCTGCAGGGACTCCAGCGACCAGCGGAAGTCGCGCTGTCTGCCCTTCAGAGGCTGCTTTTTGCAAGGCGTTGTGGAGCAAACGGTACTTTGACTTCTCCCAATCCGAGAGACAGGAGAATTCGAAGCAGGTGGATCGCTTGATTCCTCTACAAATTTCGGCTTCTTCTTCGTCTTCGTCATGGGAGGAAGGCCAACACTCTTCTAAAGACTGGGTGGGGGAGGGGCCCAACCATCCAATTTGGGCAACTTCGCTGAGCAGGGTACCCGGAATAACTTCCTCTTCTTCAGAGACAATCTCTTTAGAGGTTGAATCCCCCTGTTCCGTCGACACTGGAATCTCGTCGTCTGTCTCCCCAGGGGTCTCTTCTACCACCTCTTCACCCGGAAAGTCAGGGGATGGTGGAAAGCCCAAATCTTCCTCTCTTATGAGGGCAGCCACTTGGCGACGGCGTTTCTCAGCAGCTATCTCCCTCTCCTTCGCTCTCACCACTCCTGTAGGCAACGACTGCTGAATTCTTCTCACCTCTTGGAGACGTCGTCTTTGTCTCCGCCGGCTGGCTTGAGTTTTCACCACTTTCCCGTAGAAGATTGGGTACTGGGGGTACTCCTCACACTCCGCTGGCCCGACTAGAGGCTCTCTGGGAGCCTCCGGTATTCCCTGGGGTTTATCTTCCGCCAATTTGGAAATCGCGTGGTGCAGTCTTCTCTAAACAAAGATCGGGGCTGTACTGCCACACAATCTTCACAGAGTTTGGATCTCTGTACTCTTTTACTCCTGAGGGAGAGAGTGATTAATTACCAATACTCTTCTGCTCGTGATAACGGGGCCTTATTCAGCCTCACACTATCGATAACAGGGGAGAAAGAGGAGGCAACAAATTCACCAACACTCTCCTTCTCTCGCCTAAGGGAACGGGGTAATAATTTTACCAACACACTCCTGTATTGGGATAACGGGGCCCCGAAAGCCACACACTATCTTAAGAGGGGGCAACGAATTTTGCCAGCACACTCTTCCTAACTCTCTCCTGAGTAATAATTTGACGGGGCGAGAACGGGGCGACAAATTGGCCTCACACTCTCTCCAACACACTCCTGGGAAAGGATGGGAGGGGGATTAGAACGGGGCGAATATTTTGCCTCACACTCTGGTGCATCAAAAAATAGTCTTCAGAAAGACTGGAGTAATTGATTCCTATGCTTTTCGCACTGAAGTCAATTCTGTGGATTCAAATTTTGGCCTTCCCCTTTAGGCCCCATATATTTGTGGTGCTCGCATGAATTTTAGCTTAAGATAAAGAAACTTTATCTTGAGCTAAAATTAATTATTTCTCCAACAATTTCAGGTGGATAACAATTCTCCCTGCATTGCTTTTCCACCTGTTAGCAAGCAGCATCTCTACTCTCCTATTTGGCGCGAATAATTATAATAAAATTAATTATTCGCAACAATACTTTTTTTCACTATTATCTTTCTAAGAACGCATGATTTATGTTATAAAATTGCATATTATGGTCTTTCTAAAGCTTTATTATAGAAGTATTTGGCTAAAAATTATCCAATTTTATGGGAACTTAATATAAAATGACCGAGGTCTACAAGATGGTATGGTCGCCATCTTGATTTGACGTTTCTGTCCGCCATTTTGAATAACTGTCAAAACAAAAATCTCACCCGATTGAGCTGAAATTTTAGTATGTTCTAGCTGATGTCAAGGCCTTTTCAGAACATATATAAAATCCGACCTAGGTCAAGCGATTGTCTGGAAATTTGGGCTCCAAGTTCAAAATTTTGACATTTTCATGAATACAGAACTACAGGAAGCTTCTTTTATCAAAACGATCACAAAAAAATAGCGTTATCGTTAGGCGATGAGATCTAACAAACAAACAAAAAGAATAGTAATGTTTTTGTTTATTTGAGAATTATTTGAGAATCTAAAAACTGTTTTCGCAAAGATAAAAAATAAAAAATAATTAAATACACTTTTCGTTTACTTTTTTGAAATTATGTAAGAGTAAATAAATATATAAAATAAAAGTCTCAACCATTTTTAATGGTTACTGAAGCATTTCGTTTAGGTTTTAAATATTGAAGATTAAAAAATAAAGACCGCCAAAATATGAGTATCATAAAATTTTAAATTTTGAGCCTTTGTATCTAGGTAGGGGCTAGATGTAGAATAGAACATAGATACATTCTAAAAAGGTCTTGACATCAGCTACAACATACTAAAATTTCAGCCCAATAGGACGAGTTTTAAGTTTTGACAGTTATTCAAAATGGCGGACAAAAACGTCAAATCAAGATGGCGACCACGTCATCTTGTAGATCTCGTGCATCTTACCCTTAGATGTGAAGATCTTCATTTTATTTTCAGAATGTTGTTTCAGAATATCAGAAATTGTTGATTTTTTAGTATTTATTAAAAAGTGCAAAGTTACCCGCAACTTATCCCAGGTGCAAGCTTTTTTCTTGATTTTTTTAACATAGTAAAATTTTATAAAATTAATGCTAGTGGCACGAAATCCATTTATTAACAACTGAATACAAATAATTTTACCCATTCACCTCCTTCCCTTCACTTTAACTATCCACTTTTAGAGGGTAAAGTTGAAAAACAGCGAAAAAACGTGCAAAGTCATCCGCTACGACGGTAGTCAAAATATCTCGATTTTTTCTGGAGCTTTGCCTTATTTGCAATAGTATTCGAGACAGTAACAAGAAAGCCTTTTACCGTTTTTGTAAAATAAATTTTAGCTGAAAATAAATATTAATAAAATAGAATATTTCTAAACAGAATTTAATTCTGAATTTTAAAATTTAGAAAAAAAATTGATAAAAATTTATAACACTGTAGATGTAGATAATCATTTGTTTTTTGATTTTTTTTTTGAAAAACTAAAAAGAAATAGGGTTTTATTTTTGAATTTTAAACTCTTCAAATTATGAAAAACACTGTTGAATCTAAATTACGTTTTAATTTTACCAAACTTTAAAATACTTTCTTAATCATTGGGGACATTGGGAATCTGGAAGGAAATTTGAAAAATATAAAAAATCAATACTTAAAATAATTAAATATTGGGGGAAGTGGGGAATCTTTTTTTGAATTGGAGTACCTTTAAAAGAGAACTTTTTTCTTTTATTTTAAATTTAACTTTACAATTAGTTTCTGGAGCTAAATTTTATCATGGTGCAGTCTAGTTGCTTTTAAAAATTGTAAAAATGGAAGAAAAATATACTATTTCACTGGTAAAAATAAAAGGGTCAAATTGACCCTTTTCCAAAGGATGGATCATATTTGACTCTTTGAAAGGGTCACCAGGTACCCTTCGAAAGGGTCACGGTTTTGACATCTATTTAATTCCGGAATAAACGAATAAAAAAACAATGAAAAAGTGATCTTTGGTGTTCGCTCAGATGAGAGAAATATGATATCAGTAATAAGTTTACAATAAAACATGATTATTCGTGATAAATGTCCATACTAAATTTCAAGAGACACAAAAGTGAACCTTTCAAAGGGTCAAATACGATCCATCCTTTTGAAAAGGGTCAATTTGACCCTTTTATTTTTACCAGTGTTATAAGGTGTCCCAACCCAACTCCCCCTAACTATATTAGTATTATAAAAGAGGATGTATTTTTTGTTTTAGTTCAAGAGAACCAGACTCTACAAGGACGCTTGGCGAATTCGAATGCGAATGAAGAGATGAAGTCCATACACGATGAATTATCCATTTTAGAGGAAGTTCGGTGAGTATCTGGAAAGATTTATCACTTTACGGATTGATCAATTTCACGGATGCTTTTATTGCACAATCTCCAGACAAGGTCAAATGTGCAGTCGCTGCTTGAGGATGGTGGATGATAAAAACCTGCAGCAAGACGAAGATGATGGTCTGATGGGAGTGGATGCTGAGGATGATGATCGTAGTCTGATTGAGCTCATTAGCTCGCAGAAAAGTGACCACGTGTATCGCCCACCACCGGCAAAGGTAAATACGTCATCAATTTCAATCTCTTATCTCTCCTATTTCAACTGGCTGCTCTTTCAAGCCTATCACCTCATACCCTCTGTCCTAATGGATATTGGCTTCGAAATTCTCAATAGTTCTATGTCAATTGCTGTGATTAATTGTGGTGCTTGTGCTTCATTCTTTTCCACTTACACAAATAGACGTTTTAGGGTATTATCGTGAGATATTTTCTGTGAGAATTAAATCACGAAATTATACCGGTACGGCCTTAAGAGATTTCGTGTTGGCAAAATTGTAGAAAGTGCCTCAGAAAAGTCACAATCAATCAATATGATAAGTGATCCAACTAGCAGTTTCACTTTTATGAACTCTATGAATTATTTTGTATTTCATTCACCTCATCTTCGATTGTAATTTATAAATGGTAAGTCATTTGGATCATCAAATTGGAATTTCAAAGTCAAAATTAAAGCAATTTTAAAAGTTTTCATCTGGCACTTCATTGAATTGCAAAGTTCTCAAATTATGTTGTATTTCGTGACCAATCAATTTGTGATGAAGCTTCGTGGATTTTTTTTAAAGTGTTTCTTTTTTTTCTTTTTAATTGCTCTAGCCTAAATTTAATCATTAGAGTATTTTTTAGTATTGCTGGGAAAGAAGATAGAGTGTGAGAATAAAAATCATTAATAAATTGTTTATCTGCAATCTAAAGTGTTCCAGAATAACTTAAGAATAATCGCATTACAAATTAATTAATTGCATAAAATATGATTTTTTTTATAAACACATAAGATTTTCTTTAGTTTCCGAAATTCAGGCGTTCTTTTCAAAAATAATGGAGCCATTTTGAAATTATTTGAACACTGGCGAAGTTTAGAACATGACTGTCCTAATGCAATTACAGACAGCAATTTTTCCTTTTGGATGACATAATATTAAACAATGACAAAGTTAAAAAAAAAAACTATAGATTAGAAACATGGCATATCTATTCTATTACAGTGTTTGAGATCTTACGTAGATAGCTCGTGTTATATTCTGCTTGGAGCATAATTTTATAACTGTGCTAAATCTTTGTTTAAAATACAAATTGTCTAAACTTTTGACAATTAAATGGAAGAGAATAATATTTTGCAATGTCATATTGTATTGAAAAAATAATATTACGCATTTTATACAAGGGGTTATTCATAAGCAATTACAGTGGCTCGAGTTCTCGGTTCCCCGAAAAAAAATATATGAGTTCCCCGGGTTCCCTGAAAAAAATATAATGAATTCCCTGAAAATTGTATGGGTTCCTCGTGTTTTCCCCGGGAGTTCCCTGAAGAATGTATGGATTTTCCGGACTCCCCATGAGTTCCCTGAAAACATATGGGTTCCCCGAGTTTCCTGTGATTTCCCTGGCCGGATTGGCTCGAGTTCTCCGAAATGAGTTACCCCTTGATTTTATATTATATAATTTCTTTTATTATAACAGTATATCTCCAGTAGTGCAAAAATTATTTACACTAATAGACTTTTTGTTAGTTCTATAATGGCCTCTACACATTAGAGAAATTAATGTTAATATTGAAGAGCCTTTTCTACACAAGAGTAGGGAACTTGCTTCAATATATAGGCATAAATTTCTCTAGTGTGTTGAGGCCATAAGTGTTCTTCATGCAATTAAACTATCAATATTATTTTGAAATGTTATAGGGTAAATAAAAAGGGGCTTTTTCATCTATTTAACATGTAGGGTCCATAGACTGACGCATCATGGAACCACTATAAAAAAAAAAACTTGAATATATCTCGAATCAGCCATCTTTAAAATTATATGTGTCAGAATTTGACAGCAATTGGGCCATTTAGTTCTCAAGTTCTCAAGGTACTTCATCGTAGAAAAGGGATCCAGAAGGACCGTTAATACCTCTGGGAAATTGAATTCATAGAAGAGCCTTCCCGACTAAGGTCTTCGGTTGCATTAAAAAAAAAAAAAGTTACAGCTGTTAGAATCAATCAACCAAAGTTTTTTTTAAATGGAAAATTCCGAGTTTCGTTTTTTGATTAAACATTATTATTTACGTATGAAAATGATAACCCAAACCAAACATAAATTAGATAATTATTATTAACCGGACTCTTCACCGTTAAGTAGGATGATTCGGATTTGGTTTTCGGACTTTCATTGTTGCACTACAAGCAAAAGTGGCGTTGAATTATCTGGATGTCGACAAGATGTCAATATTTCAGAAAACATCGAAAAATCAATTATATTGTGTTGAACGATCCCAAAGTAAAATTAAGATAGTTAGTTAATATGACCGTTTCTTCAACATCTTACATGATATTTTGGTTATGAAGAAGCTCTTCGCACAATGGCTGCAGCTTTTGCCCACTTCAGACCAAAACCGAAAAATCCAAAACGAAGCAAAATTGTACGAAATTGTGTTTGAACTGGTCGTCCAGTCGCCATATTCGCAAGACCAGGACTCTAGACAGTTTTATCCAAAGAAATGGCTTACTGATTAACGATTTCACTCAAATGACGAACTTAAATCTGAAATTATGGGATATTTTTGAGAGTTTTCGAAAGTCTTCTTTTTTGACGGGATAAAAACGCTATATCGACTTTTAAAGATCGTATCTTGACAAATAGAATTGAATTTTCCCAAAATCTTTTTTTTCTTACTTAGTCTACGGACTTATTGCCGGTATGTTATATAGGATGTTTGAGATATAACGGTTGTCTTTGAGTAAAATATCATTTCGTGATATAAGTGTTTTTTTTTAGATAAAATATAGTTTCTACTGCTTGGAGTCGCATTGTATGAGGAATGTGGATATTTTGAATATCTTCCAATTTTACATTATTTAGTACAAACTTATATTTTTAATTTAATATTCTATTTTTTATGTCCCAAGGAAGGTCTCAAACACTGTTGAGAAATGGGCATTTTATGTATTCCAAATGAGATCAATGGAATCTATTTTGTAGATTTTGTCCTGTGTCACAATTTCACACGAAAATTTTAAATTTCAGCCATGAATTATTTTAGTACATGCATGTGCTAAATATTATATATAGTACAGCCATTTTATTAATTTGATAGCTTTTCGGATTAAAACCAATTAAATTTAAAGTATTCTTTCAGATATTTCACGAAAATATTCGAAAACCAAACAAAGAGACAAATTGAGCAATTTTAGTATTAAAACACCACGGCACAGTAATATTCCTTGTTTAATAAACTAAGCACTGCTCTTTCCCCCCATAAATTTCTCACATGCATTTTACACAATTTATTTAATTACTCTTTCTTTCTCTTCTTCTTTTTATTTTTAGGACGAAAATCACGCTTTTATCACGCAAATTTTCCGTGGCTTTAAATTCATGTTTTACATATTACTTGTACTTTTCATTTCTCTTCGATAAAATTTCATTTAATAATAACTCTGCACAAGTGAGCACGTGAAAAGAGGGGTACACTGGTTTTATTGGGTTTATCTTTTTTTTTTGGTTTCATAATTGGTTGTGTATTTTTTCTATTTCTTCATTTTGCGAAATCCAATTTTATCATATACATACAAAAGTTTATTGAAGAAATTCATGTCGAAATTTTTTTTTCTGTTGGTGGATTCACAGAAAGTCTCCGTAAGTGTTATTTTCATTTCTTTTCTGATTTCTTATCGTAATTTAGACGTATCATTTGGGGAAAGTCTTTTTTAAGATTTTATTGTAACTTAAGTAGAAGGAAAGAATATTAACCCATGAGTGAGGAAAATACGCGATTAGTAATTGAGAGATTAGCAAAACTAGAAAATTAACTATTTAATTTGCATGTTTTTGTGGCCGTTAACGTGTATTTTTGTTGATAGAAAATTTTTGTGAATTGTGTAATTTGCATTAACCCATAAACACACCTTCCTGAATGTCTTTCTTTCAAATGCATAGAGTTTATTTTAAGAAGAAATTATAAAATTTTTGTTTTTTTTTGTTTTTCTAGAAAAATTCAACACAATTTCAGTATGATTTTCTTTCATATTATTATTTTTTATAGGCGAGTTGTTCGATTTGTGAGCACCTGACAAAATATCTGCATGAATTGCCAGTGTCGTTAGTTTCTTTATTGCTTGAGTTATGGCTACATTATAGGAGTTTAGCTTTTTTTCGATGGATCCTAAAGATTGTACAGTGGCCAGCACTCCTTATTTATCGTATGATCAGTTTGCCCAATTATGACAATTTTGATTTTATGTAAAAACCATATTTCTGAAAAAGATTTGTGAGGAAAAGCATTAACCCATTAATTGAATTGTTAGGCAATTCAGTTTTTGAAAAGAAAAAAAAAATGATAACCATTCAGTACCTTTTGATAAATTTACCAGCATAACATGAGTTATTTATCATTTCATTAATCAATTGTTTTTTTTTAATGTGCCAAAATACTATTTATTTGATACTCTAATTAATATTAGAATTAAGGAAGGTTTAAAGTCTTTTCTCTGGAGTGTGATGCTGGAAGGAAATGTTAAAAAAAAAACAAAAAAAAAAGAGTTCTTACTAAAAGACAGTGCCAAATTTGCTAGCGAAACTACTAATCTTAAGGATTTTTTTTCTAAAAAAAAGAAACAGATTTAGTATCTTAATTCCTAGTATTTAGCATTGAGCAAGAAAAAGACAGAGATCAGACACATAAAATGTGATATTTTTTTTATACGAGGAAAATGAGATAGTAACTTAGAATTTAATGCCTTTTTTGAGAAGAAAAAATCGCTGTACAAAAAGACATTTGATAAAGAATGTTACATGGAAATAAAAGAAAAGATAAAATGGAAAGGAGTTAATTTATTCTGTTTTATTGCATGGACTGATTTCTATTATTTCTAGATTTTATTTTTTTTATTGTTTTATTTTATGTAAATACTAAGTTTTTATTTTCGTCTAATGTCTCGAACACTGAGCCGTCACATATAGCTCTTGCACAGCATTCTCTATAAACTAAAATATACTACCGTTCTTGTTCCCCAAAAATCCTCCCTAAAAAAAACAGATCCTATAGTGATTAATTTGGTGCTGAAGAGGAAGATGAATTGCATGCTAAATGGCATCTCGTGGGCAAATCCTGTGGCGACAATCCTCTGGTTTGTTGTGTGACCATGGACTCTAACACAGAGTGACTAACTATCCCTATGTTGATGTTGTCTTATCATCCTCAATATAAAACCACCAAGCCCACGGGATCAGCTAAATCTTTAATGGTTATTGCAATGTGTTCTTGCAGGAGGTATCCAAACCGGATAGTTTGGATTTGGCAGCGGCTCCCGTTGCTAATCCCTATCGGGTGCTCGTGGAGCGATATGAAGCCCTTATGGAGGAACAGAAGCGTCGTAGTCAAGTACTTGGACTGACAGAGGATAGTCACATGTCCGGAGATTATAGTTCAATTCACACCAAGGACACCGACGAAGAGAGTGCTACGGGAAGTGGCAGAAGGACTGCTCAAGCTGACAATGGCAAAAGTACTGGTGCCAGGAGAAAGACCACTCTGCGAACACCAACTGACTTTTCCGAAACCGAGACTACAAGTTCAGGATATTCCGATGAGACCAGCAACAAATCTACTCAAACAGATGAGCGTGCAGGATCTTTCCTTTGCACCATTGCAGATGGGGAAGACTGTAAGTTCAGCATTTACGACGATGCAAGCCCTATTGGATCTAGATTCCGCAACAGGCCAGAGTATCGGGAGCTGTTCAAGGAGATCTTTGCTGTGCTCAAGAAAGCTGCAGAGAATCGGGATGAGGGTGATAAACTACCTTTACTGGACGACACCCATCCCCCAACCGATGTTAAAGTACCACCAGTTACCCCAGCTACTGAAGACTTACCAGAGATCCAGGATGATGCTATCAGTGTAACGTCCTCCATGATCTCAGAGCAGTCAGTTGCAATGTCTGAATGCATCACCAAGACAGAACGTCGAAAGATTGAGCAGCAGAAGAAGCATGCAAATCAGGAGAATAAGCCACCAATTGGACAGATTGTTGAGGATGGCCGCATCCTGACGCCATACAAGCGCCAACCCCTTGAATATCTCTCGGTGAGTGTTAACGTGAAGAAGAAGCACAGGAAGAATCGTCGCAACCATGCCATAGATCGATCAGATTCTCCAGCTGGAGTCCCATCTCCGCCCAAGGTGTTTTACGCCACGGGCAGTGGACGAAAGAGGCGCGATATGCGTCCCGTGGATCTAGCCCATCTTAGTCCTAGTGGATTCGAGTGGCCAGGAAAGCAGGCCAGCAACCGTGGTGTTTCTCAATCCCCATCCACCCCATCTACTGCCAATAGCAGTCGCAACGAACTAGACACGAGTGCCGTTGAATTCCGGCCGAGTACGGCGTCGCAGGATCTTCAGAAACTCAAGAAATTGGATCTATCCTATGCTGAAGTGCTAAGGCGAGCTGACAAGTGCCAGCATCAGCACTGGCGTAAGAATCAAAATCAACACCATAATTCTGGACATCGACATTATCAGCAATCTAGACGCTGAATATTTTGCAACAGCTCGGCTCAAGGCTCCCTTCTTCCACTTAGAAGTGGTCCGTTTTAATCCTCCGTTATGATCCTTATAATATTCAAAAAAAAAAAATTATGTATCCAAAAGAATCCTTTGTACCATATTTTCGCAGCAGTCTCCAGATTCAACAATAAAAAAATAGATTCAATGTAATGGTCAGGGTATTGTGTATTCCAAGGATGATCTTTCTGCTTCTATTGTCCTCAATGGTTTCAGTTTTTCTAAGTTGATATTGATTTTTTGCGGTACTTTGAATCACCAATCAAAGGTAAGAATAAGGTTTTTCTTATTTGCAGGGAAAAATGGAGTTGTGGTTTTTGAATTAAGTTTTATAGGCACCATAATCAGAACGTTCTACGAAAAAATGCACTTGTACTTTTTCCAACAATATTTTATGAAAATTACTGATGATAATGGATTCTCTAGCATTATTTTCAAAATATTTCATAATAGTAATATTATCCATAAACTTACCCATCATCGTATTAAAAAGAACTTGATTTTTTTAGATTTTAATTTTGAAGCTACTGGACTTTAGGGATTTTCGAAAATTTTATTATAGGAGAAAACAGAGAAAACCCTCATCAGAATTAAGTTTAATCGTTAAATCATAATAGAATAACTAAATTAAATTAATTTATTAAAATTAAGTTAAATATTAAGAAGTATTTACAGGCTTTTCAAAATATCTAATGCATTATTTGTCATTAAAGTCCTAAACCTAGGAAGGTTTTCCCAAAAATCTTCCTTGGTAAGATATTAGAGAAGTTAAGCCCTATGGTTAAACTTTAGTTCTGGAACCTACAAGACTGTTAATGCTTTGAACAAAAGTGAAGCATTAAGTAAGGCCTTAAATAGACTCATGCTGATCATTGAGAATATTTAGTCCGTAAAATTTCAGTGGTTAAAATGAAAGGGTCACCGGGGATCCTTTAGAAGTGTCGCTGTATTGACACTCATTTAACTGCGAAATAAACGAATAAAAGCAATTAAAAAGTAATCTTTGATGCTAACTAAAATGAGAAAAATAAAATGAGTAACAAGTTTACGATTAAACATAACCTATCGTGATAAAGTGTATGTAAAGAAGCATAGAGTCGAAGGAACACCTGTTCGGCAGGGAACACTTATTGGTATTTCGCCAAAATATTGAATTTTATTTAATGTATCTAATAAAATGCAACTAATATGACATTTTGTCATTAATCTACCATTTTCTATATGGATAGGTGTTCAAATTTCTAAGTACAAATGGTACAAAATGGGTGCCAATAGGTCAGGATTCAGGATATAATTTCTTACTGTGCCTAGGTTCCTTTGACTCTATATTATGTATAATTTCAAGAGACACTAGTCAAGTGTATAGTGTTAGGGGAAGTGGGGCACCTTTGAAATTGAGATTTTTCATCTATGTTTACGTGGAACTGAGCCATATCAAAATGCGATTTAGCTTCTCAATATGTTTGTGCTGCTAAATTATATCACGATAAAGCTCAATTTTAATTAAAAATAGGTGAAAAATGCCAATTTCAAATGTGCCCCTCTTTCAAAGGTGCCCCACTTCCCCCTACTGCTATTGATACTGCCAGTAAAGGATTAGGTAAAGGAAATTTATGTAAAACATCCGCGAATTTTTTCATGGATTTTCGCAGGCGTGAATTTTCTCGCAGATTTTCGTGGGACGCGATTTTTTCGCGGATTTTCACGGGCGTGAATTTTTTCGCGGATTTTCGCGGGGCGTGAATTTTTTCGCAGATTTTCGCGGGTCACTAAGTTTTTCGCGGGCGCGAATTTTTCGTCGCGATTTTTTCGCAGATTTTCGCGGGTCGCGAATTATTTCACGAATTTTCGCGGGCGTGTATTTTTTCGCGGATTTTCGCGGGTAGCGAATTTTTTCACGAATTTTCGCGGGCGTGTATTTTTTCGCGGATCATCGTGGACGCGAATTTTTTCACGTATTTTCGTGGAACGCGAATTTTTTGCGAGATAATCGACTTCAAATATTTTCAGACACTTTTATGCATTTTTCATTTAATTTTTTTCATTTTCAAGTGAAATTTTGCACATATCAAGCCTGAAGGAGGCTCTAAATGGATATAAGGTTTGAGGCCTCTATCTCCCATAGTTTCCGAGATAATCGACTTTAAAGATTTTCATACACTTTTATACATTTCTCATCCAATTTTCCTCATTTATAACGTTAATAAGTTAGATACAGTCATAGTTTAAGAATTATTAAACGAAATTTGCATTATTTATGTATAAATATCGTTCGAGTTTGCCACAATCCAAATTTGCAATGAAGGAATCGCACTTCTATAAGCTGATCTAGGCTTATCACTGGCTTTTTGGACTCTTATAGCTCGGGTCAGAGGGGTCAGGTGACCTGAAGTTTGGTATTGATCGAAAGCTCTAAGTTTACTTTCCAGTAAACAGAGATAAAACACTATTAAAATAAATAAGCAAAATAATTTATCGCTCCTTGGAAATTACAAGGGGCCAATTAATTTTCGGCCATTTTTCAGGAGACAGCATGAAAGATTCAACTTTGTGTAAATAAGTATCTCAATTTAATGACTGAACAAAAACAATTTATTTCTTTTCTATTTGTATGAGCACTAATATAAACATAGAAACTTTTATATTTTTGCCTTTCAAAATATGTTTTTTAATGAGTTATCTCCTTGTCGTTCTAAGTGATGTGTAAATTTTGCTGAAATTAGAATGACAAGGGATCAACTTGCTTGAGTTAGTCCCCTGTTTCACAAAAAATGCAACGATAAATATATTTTGTGCCCCTTGACTTCAAACAAAATTATGCAAGTGATCAAAAAGATTAAAATTTTGAAAACTTTTCTAATAACGAAATTTAATGACTTATATCATCTGAAAATTTATTAAATTGTCTTTCTAAGTGCATTAGAATCTCAAAATCGCAAAAAAGTGAGTTGACTCCTTGTAATTTCCAAGGAGCGATATATATTATCTCTCCTTGGAAATTACGAGGGGCTAATTTTGTTTCTTTTTTTGCGTTTTTAAAATTTTATAACACTTAGACATTTCTAATAATTTCTTAAATAATTATAAGTCTCAAAATTTTCTTATAAAAATATTTTTTTCTAAATTTTACTGTTTTTTCGTTCAATTTTTTGTTAAACTGAGGACAAACTTCTGCAAGTTGATCCCTTGTTATTCCTATTTTAGGAAAATTTTACAATAACTTAGTATTACAAGGAGCTAACTTAGGAAAAAAACCATAATTTGAAAGATAAAAAGATATGAAAGTTTTGATATTTATGCTCAGACGAATAGAAAAGAAATAAATAGTTTTTGTTCAAATATTATATTGAGACAATTACTTACACAAAATTGAAATTTTATGCTGTCTCCTAAAAATTGCTCAAAATTAGTTGGCCCCTTGTAATTTCCAAGGAGCGATGTTTTTGTCCTTTTGACGTATGGCTGAAAAATATTTTGTAAGTACAGTGGGACCTCGATAGAGTCAACTAATTATTTCCAGGCCTGTTGGCGGTATTGGATTCGTTGACACTATCGGAGTCTGAAAAAAAATCAATTTAAATGTGAAATTTTTATATAAAGGGGTATTATTTTATGTTTGTACTAGATCATTGATAAACTCAACATGATAGTAGAATATTTTATTTAATTAATCCATAAATTCTAAACCCTCTGGCCCAAAAAAGTCGTATGCTAAGGTAGAAGTTGGAGATTAAGAAATGATTTTACGGAATATTTTTATTATTATTAAATATCTTAAGTGTAAACTACTCTCCCTGTAGTAATATTGAAGTCCACCATGATGTTAAGATAAGGAAGTGCTGTTTTAAAGATTTCTTTTTTTTCACATTTTTTTTTTATAAAAGCTCCGGTAGATACTTAATTATTGAAAATTCTAATGCAATTACCGTTATTAACTAGAATATAATTTAAACTTTTAGTGTATAAAAGAAGAGATTGTTAAATTTATTGTTATGCCATACATATGGCTCTAAGCTTTAAGCTTCTCGAAAAGAGCAATAAAACCAATTCTTTTCATTTTCTTCTTGTTTTGCAATATGGGCGCTAAATGGTTAGAGATATCGACTTGGCGTCTTCAGAGGACCCTCTAATAAGTCAACCTGAGGATTATTAATATGACTTTCATTTCCTCCACCCCTCTCTTTAACAACCAAAATTGTATTTTTTGTGATTATAAGAGAACACGTCATACGGTTTTGTTTTCGGAAGATGATGGGGAGAGGTGGGGTGGAAATGAGGGTCGTATTAATAATCTTCAAGTTGACTTATGGGGGGTCGTCTGCAAATTCCAAGTCTTCCATTTCCAATTTCCAATCTTTAACCATTCAGAACTTATATCTTAAATGTACAAAAAGAAGGAAATTTTAACCGCGTCTTTTGCTTAGCAATTTTAATTTTCTGTTCCTCTTTAAACATCCAAATTTTCTTATGAGATACTAATGTTTTAAATTCAAAATTTAGCTTACAATTTACACGTTTTTTTAGGAGCGTAATTTTTATGATCATTAATGACGGTCATTTTTTAAAGAAGTGAGTTCTTTAAAAAGATTGAATAAATTTGAAAAAAAAAGTTTCTTCACAACGATACTCTTAAAAATTCTATTATCCTGTGAGTTTTTCTTTGCAATTCGAGTTCATATTGTTTTGTTTGTGCCACAAATTAATGGTTGCTCAAAATTCCTTACATTAGGATCATAGGCCTAATCAAACAATCTTAATACAAGAGAGAAAAGACTAGAGAATTTTTAATCGGTTAAAAAGTTTAAAATCACGAAAAGAAAATTATTTTGTTTGGAAAATGATTATACATCGTCAGTTAAATCAGCATTTGTGGTAACTTCATTTTTGTGATTTTGGAATATTATACATATTTAGAATCGGCGTGATATTGTTTACTAAACGCACTTGAGGAAAAGAAAGTTTCATAAGCCCATTAAAATTATTTTAAATTATCGTAAGTGGCCTTAGTTAATAAAAATTTATCAAAATTTGTCGTAACTTCTATTTTTGGGGAAGTTACGACGGTTACGACAAATTTTCATACAAAATTTTCTCTAAATCACCATTTGCCGTAACTTCTATTGCTCGTTTGCATGGCTTGTAATTTGCAGCAAAAATGTAATATTTTTCATTAAAACGTTCACAAATTCTTCCAAATCTCTAAAGACAGTTTTTAGGCAGAAAGCTTTTAGGGAGAGGAATTAGAGTTTAATTAATTAATTTAGTCAAATAAAGGCGCTTATTATCACCAGAGTCATTGAAATTGATATAATGCATTTTTGAAAATTGTCGTAACTTCCAAGATTTCCATGCACTGGAAGTTACGGCTTTGTAAACGATGAAAGTTACGATAAAATCTTATTGTGTTTCATCGAATTTATATCTCAATATCTCAGCTTTTAAATTATTTTATAAAGATTTTTTCGAGTTAACTTACAGTTTATTAGTGCCACTTTTATTAATTTGACTCAAAAGTATCGCATTTGGGGCTCATTTTTAAGAAAAATAATGCTGAACTGAAAATTTCGTTTCATGAAAAGTTGTCAAACGAAAGTTACGACAAATGCTGATTTAACTGACGACATGGTTAATATACGAATTTTATTAGAAAATTACCATGTTCTTATATAAATATTTTTTCTTTTGTTCTAAGTGTTACGTTGATACACAAAAAGACTGTTTTTTTTTCGAAAAGATCATAATAAAATCACATAATATTATTAGTTCAATATAATAAGGAAAAAGTTGACTATCGGAGTCAATTTGGGTCCAAGTTGACTCTATCGGATTTCGTAGAGTAAAAAAATATCTGTTGACTCTATTGAGCTCGATCACAAGTAGATTTTGATTCTCCAATAGTGTCTTGGATGAAAGGTAAATGGAACTTTATTTGCACAAAAAGTCGTTGAAGTTCGAAGAATTCAAATTCAATTTCGAATTTTCATACTAAATTTTCGAACAAGGTGGGGAAAATTTATCAAATATCACACTAAAAAGCTGGCAAAAGAGTTACTCAGTGATTATGGGGTGATTGCATAATGGGACAAGAACAGTAATCGTCGTTGTTCAGTTTTTTTCCTCACAAAAATGTGAAGACCGTCACATTTTGACACTTGAGCACTTCGAAATTCGAACAGGATGTTACTTCCGCCACCTTGCAAAAGTGTTAAGAAGTAAGAAAGTCTCTTTTTTGGATCTTCAAATAGATTTTCGAATTTTTCAAGATCTACTTCTGTACGGAAAGATTGGAGATTGGACTCTATCGAGGTCCCACTGTAATTTATTTTAACTAAACGTTCAATATTTTGGCTCAATATTAAGACGTTCAATATTAAGACTTAGAAGATCTCTTTTTGAAAATAACCAAAATGATAAAATAATTGGTTTATAATTTTCGAGAGAAAAGGAATCCTTGATATTCTAGTTTTTTTCCAACATTTTTTCCGTTACATTTCTTTAATGTTATCTTATTCCGAATTTGGCGCTAAATTCGCAAACTGGCATGCTAGTTACCAAAATTCGCCATTTAAAAATTTTAGTACATGCGGCGAAAAGCAGGTACGCCGAGGCGAATGACGTTCAGACAGTGGAAGAAGAAGAAGTTTTATTTACGACGAAGCATGATTATCTGAAAATCGCAGTGTAAAAACATAGTTGAAAATACATTTCTAGTGCTTCTGTGGTGATCACTAAAATATATTTGGACACGCGTGACAATGGCGGAGAGTGTAGAAAGTGAAAATGAAATGGGTTTCCTCACGGGAATCTTCTATGAGATGTTCTTCAATCCCATCAATTTGTTCCTTGTCGGAGTCATATCGTTTTTGGCTTACAAAATCTTCCGGAACACCACTCAGTCCACCACTGCCAAGGCGGCACCTGTGGAGCCAACACTGCCGCGTCTCCGGCGAGATTTTACCGTGCAGGAACTGAAGCAGTACGATGGAAATCAGCCGGATGGAAGGATCTTGGTGGCAGTCAATGGGAATGTCTATGACGTGACCAAGGGGAAGCGCTTCTATGGACCAGGTAACTGCTTGTTCACCCACTTAATCCCAGGGCATTAGAGCATGACAGGAAAAGTGAAACTTCTTCTGTTTAACGGGGTGGAAAGAGTGCGTAGGCTGGTAGGCTTCTCTGGAGAATCTCCCTCTCTCTCTCTCTTTATCTCTCTTTCACTCTCGGCAAGAGTGTTTGCAAGTCACCTGCGGAATTCGCACTCTCATCTCCCGGGATGATCTCCTTGAGCTAGCCACCAATGCACAATCACTCCCACCGCTGCAGATTCTAATCAGAAAATTATACTTTTCTCACTGCGACTTATTCTGTGAAGACAGGTCTTTCCCTCTCTCAATCAGTCGATGAGGTCATTAGCTAAGATATCCCAAGAATGTTTGTCCAATATGTGTTAATTTCCCTGTAGAAAAACTCCCGAATAATAAGTGCCTGAATTTTCTGAAATCCAACGAGAAAGTTGGATGTGTTATTATATTGAAGAAATCATCTGCCATATGTTGAGCTAACGAAAGGTGTTATCAATTAAAATTTCCCTGAGAAAGTGAAGAGGCATGAAACTTTTTTGCGAACACTCTTCCATTTGTGGTAGTTTTCTACGTACAAAATGCCAATTAGGTAAATTTCCGAGACTTATATAATTTTTTGCGGGATCAAATATAAATTATAATCTGATTTTGTTATTTAATTCTAATTATGCAGAATGTTGCTCAAGATTAGGAAGGATAACAAATTATCAAACGAAATATCCGTTCGTTCAATCTTCGGCAAACTTCGTATCTATTCGCTTTGGTTAAAAAAATTGTCAAATTTAAATTTGACAGCTCTTTTTGCGCTTTTTACAGACTCGGTTATTTTTTCCTTAAAGTTGGTTAAATATAGGGCTGTTCTTGAATTGAGAGTTATTCTTAGTTTTGAAAATATACAAAATGTAAAATTCAAAAATTGGATTGTCCAAACAAGTGATAATGCCTCCGGCACAACTTTTAGATCAGTAAAATTTTCTGAAATCAAAATTCGCGTCCCTTTCCTTTTCAAAATATTTGCATAAGTCTATCTCACTCTTTTGGATTTAAAATTGGACTGAACTAAATTTAATTTAGTGTGATATTCAAAAGAAGAAGAAGAGTGCGAAGGAATGTGACACATGCAAAGCTTAAAGGGGTGAATTCTGACTTTATGAAATTTCCCTGATCTAAAAGGTGTGCCGGAGCAATAAAAATATAAATTTGGTTAGTAGACAATCAAAATGGATCAAAACTCAATTTAGAACTTTATTTCTCTACACCTTTTAGATCGGAAAAATTTCACAAATTCAATATTCAAATCCCTACCTTTCTTGAAGGTTTTTCATATCTATGCCATTTTTCTGTATTCAAAATTGAAGTGAACTAAATTTAATTTGTTGTGATGATGAAAAGAAGAATAAGAGTGCAAAAGAGTGGGACAGATATTATGTAAAACGTTTGAGAAGGAAAGGGAAGTGAATTTTGATTTCATGAAATTTTTCTGATTGAAGAGGTGTGCTGAGTTTATTAAAAGCAGTCAAATTATCATGCTAATTATCATAAAGTTTTGACAAACGGAAAATAAAGTTTTTCAATGCAAAATTTAATGTTTTATGACACTGGTATACTTTTTAGATCGAGAAAATTTCATGAAATCGAAATTCACTTCTGTTCTTTTCTCAAATTGTTTTCATAAGTCTATCCCATTCTTTCGCTCTCTTCTTATTCTTTTGCACAACATCACACGAAATTCAATTTGGTTCAATTTAATTTGTAAAAAAAATGAGAGATATGCAAAACGCTTAAGAGAGAAAAGGATGTGAATTTCAATTTAGCAAAATTTTCCTGATCTAAAAGGTGTGCCGAAGCTATTACTAACCCAATATAATTTGTGATTTAACATTTGTTTTTTGTTCCTAAATATTTCGCTGTTTATTTAAATGGACTTCAAACGTTGTAACATTTTCATCGTAAAACCAAAAATTAATATTTTGAAATCAAATACCAAACGTATATAAGTGTTTAATACTGCAAATCAATTCAGCTAGATTCTGAGAAATTCCATGAAATCAAAATTTCCATCCCTGTTTTTCGCAAATCCAAATTGGATTTGTTGTGATGTTTAAAAGAAGAAGAGCGTGATAAACATACGACACCTTTAAGAAAGAAAGGAATATGCATTTTGATTTCATGAAAATTTCCTGATCTGAATGTTGTACTGAAGACATGAAAGCCGATTTTTGTAATTAATGGCTTGGGTACACCTTTTAGATCAAGAAAATTTCATGAAGTCGAATTTCGGATCTATTTCTTTCTCATGTGTTTTGCATATGTCTATCTCCTTTATCTCATTCTCTCGCACTCTTCTTCTTCTCTTAAACATCACTCCAAATTCAATTTAGCACAATCGAGTTTGGTATGCGAAAGAATGAGATAGTCATATGCAAAACATGTGAATTCGAATTTCGACTTCCATAAAGACCCATAATGGCTCCGGCACACCATTTAGATCAGAAAAATTTCGTGAAGTCGAAATTCGAATCCTTTTCTTTCTCACATGCTTTGCATGTGTCTATCTCATTCTCTCGCACTCTTCTTCTTCTTCTTTTAAACATCACTCCAAATTCAATTTAGCTCAATAGAATTTGGTATGCGAAAGAATGAGACAATCATATGTAAAACACGTGAGAAAGAGAGATTCGAATTTCGACTTCATGAAATTTTCCTGATCTAAAAGGTGTGCCGGAGCCATAAAGACTTAAATGGCTCCAGCGCACCTTTTAGATCGGGAAAATTTCATGCAATTAGAATTCACCTCCCTTTCTTTCTCACACATTTTGCGTATGTCTCTCTAATTCGCACTCTAAATTCGATTAGGCTGAAATTAATTTGTTGTGATGCTTAAAAGAAGAAGAAGAGTGCGAAGGAATGAGATATACATCATGCAAAGTGTGTGAGAAAGAAAGGGTTTCGAATTTCGACTTCATGAAATTTTCCTGATCTAAAAGGTGTGCTGGAGTCTTAATTATAAAAATTAATAAGAAAAAATCAAAATTGATCAACCAACGAGTATCTGACAGCTGCCATCTGGAAGTGATCCTGATATCAAAGAGTTGTGTGTATAAGAAGTGATGTAACTTTCCTATTATTTTTAACTTAACAATTTTTTTCCAAGTGATCAAAATTCAGCTCTTTATCCATTAACATTTTGTTTCGCTCTAGTCTTCGGAAAAAGTTCGTGTTAATTCGTCATTTTGATAAAAAAGTGAACTGTCAAATTTAAATTGACACCTTTCTAACCATTTTCTTTTACAACAAATTCAAACATTCAAAGTTTTTTTTCCAAAAATGGAAACTGTCCTTGAAATTTTAGAAAAGATAAAATCATTATCAGCTAAACTCACTCAACTGTATCATAGCACTGACTTAATACATCAAAGCGAAATTTAAAAAAAATGATTGAAAGCAAAAAAAAAAAGAATGATCTCAAGAACGATCGCAATAAACAAATAAAACACATAAAAGACTGGCACAAAAAAAAACTCACACCAGCACAAGATTTTAGAACGTTTT
The DNA here is from genome assembly GCF_024763615.1 of Phlebotomus papatasi. Classification (NCBI taxonomy): domain Eukaryota; kingdom Metazoa; phylum Arthropoda; class Insecta; order Diptera; family Psychodidae; genus Phlebotomus; species Phlebotomus papatasi. Next base: position 32,781,786 of record NC_077224.1, read on the forward strand.
CTTTTTGCTTTGCATAGATTACGTGTGTTGTATTCTCGAGAGTCATAACCTTGTGCGTTCAGTGGACAATTGGAAGAAAAAGTTGATCGGTGACGCCTTTCTCTCTCCAACCATTCTCATCAATTTTTCTTTTTTTTTGATACACCAACTTAGTTGAATCCCAAATTGAGAAGTTCATGAAAATATCCGGATTTCTTTTATCGCTCCAATGGTTTTCTCGCATTCTGGACGGGAATTCTATCCAATTCCGAGTCAATTGCTGTTTTCGATAGAAAATGTATTCTCGGAGCTCAATTATTCTGCCATCGTGAATATTTTTTGCATCGATTAACTCACAAATGTTGCCATGAACGGGGTATATAAAGATCACACCTGAGAAGTTACTTGTGTCTTGTTTCTTTTCAACTCAATATTCACTGTCAGTTAATTTTTCATTGAATTTTGCAATTAAATGGACAAATTGTTGCATTACGCAACTTGCTTCTTCTTTTGGGTAATTCTCACACGTCAAAAAGAGAAGTTATATACCTTACAAGTTACAAAAGCATAAAATTAAAGCCAATAAAGAAAAAAAACTTCAATGCAAGGCTCTGCTCTGGGAAACAACAATGAATTTATTAAAAATTGAATTATGAAGGGGTTGTGCAGCAAAGAAAATTATCTGTAATATTTCTAGTTCATCGTGAGACATCAGAAAAGCAGGAGAAACGCAATTCTCTCCATTGATAAGGAAGGGGTATTGTGATATGAATTTACAATGATTCGGTAGTGAAAAGTCGAATGGCTAAAAATAGGTTAGATTACAGCAAAGCTGAATTTCTTATCTTTCCTATTTCATAATTTGTAGAGACTTTTTTTTTAAAAATAAAATGAACGAAAGTAGTTTAATAAATTTGCCTATTTTGGATATAAATAAAAGAAAAGCAATGAAGAATTTTCCTTCGACATTGTTTTTGATTATAAAGTGATCTATAAATTATTTGAAACCTATGTCAAAATGGCGTAGCAAAGCATCCCAGACTGTGCGAAGTGATCGAACTCGTGACTTAGATTTTATACATCAAAAATACTTTCACATCATTTACAGTTTACCGGTTCTCAACCGTTTTTAACCAATTCAAAAATCACTCAAAATATCGCCCAAAATTACTTAGGAGTAATATAAGAATTTCAGATAAAAATTAGTTACCGGTTAGAATCGGTTCAATTTTACCGGAAATTCCAAGACCTTTCCAATGAGCTCAAATTTGCCCCATTCGGTTGATAAATGTGCTCTCTTAAGAGCCTTTTTAACCTTTGACCTTGAAAAATCGTTTTTAGTAATGATTCAGATTTTCGTATATTACGAAATGTCAGCCTAGGTAATCTCTAAAAAAAAAACGATTTTTTATACAATCCTGTAGTTTATTTTGTAAAATTTAGTATGGATTTCTTCAGTAAACTCTATCTCAAAAGAGAAATCGGTACGACAAAAAAGTAGGCGTGGTCTAAATGAACTTTCTTTTTAATATATAATGGGGCACTTTTGAATTGAGATTCCTTTGAAAACGTTTTTTTATCCTATTTTTAACGGAACTGGAACTTACCATGAAATAATAGTACCCGATCAATGAGCAGCCCATTCAGATTAATTTCATTGAGTTTGAGTTATTATTCTTCACTAAGTTTGTTCTTTCGGCTCCAATATTGCCTCTACCTCTATCGCTGGCATATGGGTAGTTCGCAAGAATTTTAGCCTTTAAGCGTAAATGGCTTATTTGCTGGTTTCTCTTTGTCTTTTCGTCAAAGAATCTTAGGTAACGTCTATGAGAAGTTTAGGCGAGAATTTCGCGTCAAAACATGCTCAACAAGTCAATAAAAATGTAAATAATAATGCATAATATCACTATCCATAAGTTATGACTAATCGTTTTGAAATTTTTAATCTTAGGCTGTCTACACACTATGAGCATTTTTTAAAAAAATTCTTTAAAAAATAACCCTAAAAAGGTTTTTAAAAAGAATCGGCTCTACACTAGTGAAAATTTTTGTAAAAAAATGGATTTTTTACAGAAATTTGCCTAGTATGTAAGCAATTTTGTTAAAAAAACCGACCCATTACTATTTTTTAAAATTTTTTTTAAAGAATTTTTTTAAAAAATGCTCATATGTGTAGACAGCTTTCTCTTACTCGTGACTATTAAAATTAATTGGGTTTGTCATGTATTTGTCATTATTGAGTGTCACGATTTTTTTAGGAAAAATAAATAAAAAATAAATAAAAAAAAGTTAATAGGATATTAAAGAACAAATTAGCAGAATTATATAAATTTTTATTTGTTGTAGGATTATTGAAACTAGAACTTCTCGGAATTGTTTTTTTTTACAACTTAACGCAGTTATCACTCCCTAAATGTGTCGAAACAAGTGCAACATATGCAATTTAACGTCAGAAAAATTCTGATTATAAGAGGATTCAAACCCAGGAGTAACCCGGGGTTTGAGTAACTTTTTCAAACGAGGCAACAAACTATTGGCGCATGAAAAATGAACAACTTTTGGAAAACAATTCCTTTATATGAAATAAAATTATTTAATATATTTGAAATACATAAATAAAATCTACGGATTACAGTCCATTCATTTGGAAAGGGAAAAATAAATTTTAAAAGTATTTTTTTCTGTTATTTTTGCATTATATTGCAAGTTCTCTACTATTTAATGCAATTACAAAAAATAAGGCAGAAGAAACATTATTTTAACAATATTGGAAGTATTAAATAAAATTTCGACGTTCTTTTATCTCATTCTCATTGTTTTTCGAGCAATACATAGTTCAAAGTTCAAAGAGATTAACTGTTTATTGGTTGCGATGTCGGTGATGCCTGTTGACATATTCGGTAGGTATCAGCAAATATGCAGATCGGCGAGATTAACTGTTTTTTGGTCCTTCAGTCTTCAATTTTGAAATCGCTTTTTTCGAATTGTTTAACTATTTTTTACAATTAGTTTAAGTTTCGGCAAAATAATTTGGAATTTCAAACAACGCGGATTTCTAGAAAAATAAATTTTGAGTTCCGACTTCCGACGACTATCCTAAAAATTAATAAAAAAATAATTAAAAAATCTCCAAAGTACTAGAATTGCATGATTACTAAATTATTACTAGATTATCAAAGACTAAACTTCCATGTTTGTTTGTCAATTTTACCCCAATTTTACTACTCGAACTCAAAGAGAGAGCAGTTATACAATCCGCTTTTTCTAACTTGTGATACGGTTAGAGGTCAAACGGTAAGAGATATTGACTTCCGGTCTTTAACGATCCTCCCATAAGTGAATATTATCTAAGACAATCTTCTGCTTTCTCTCCCAACTCTCTTCCTTCTTCTCTACAACTCTTGGTGGTACAATGAGTTCCGCTTTGAAAGATTTTTTCGGGACTGAAAAAAGATCGCGAATTAACTCTAATGACGCAGTAAAATTGCATACCTGCAGAATATATCTTTGGAATAACTTACAAAAACCCCCTGATGTGTGCAAGACATTTTTGGCGCCAATTTTTCGGCCTACTTTCAGCACCAACGGTTCATAATAATGCATTTCAATTTTACCGCGTGAAAAATATTGCATAAATTTAGGGAAATTTAAAAAATATTTTTTTTTAATAAATTAACTTCCAATAGTAGGCAATTCATATCAAATTCTTTCAGTCCGTTTTCACTTAAGCCGGAACTCCCTGTAGGCAAGATGAATATTTCGTTCTTAGACACGTTAGACACCTATGATCGAAAACCATTTCGATAACTTTTTGAAGGTCAAAGTTTAACTATTTCGGGGGGTCTTTTTTTTCAACCAATTTGCTTTTTTGGGAAGATTTTGAAATTTGTCTGTATGCTTGTTACTCATGCTAAAATATTGAAAAATGTGCTTTTCTTAAGCAACTTTTTATTTCTTAAAATTAAAATAAACAATTTATTTCGGAATGGTTTTTTATGAATCGATTTAATCGGTAGTATAAACTGGTATGCACCCAAAAAGCCTGCGAAAAGCTAATACACGGAGAGCTCTCTTGCGAGTGCGAACATCCTGAAAGATGAGACGCTTTGCCATCTCTTTTTTAGAAGCCTATTGGTGGCGGTGCACAATTAAGAGGATCGTCAAGGAAAAAAAAGCTCCAGATTCAAGCTCTCGCGGAGCTACTCAAAGCATCCGTGATGTCCCCTGGTGGTGAAAAGAGTCATCACCCGCCATCAGCTGTCTCGTTTTTTCTACTGTTTTTTGTTCACGCTCATCGTCTGTCTATTTTTCTCCGAAGCGCTCCCCAGACCCAGAGCACACAAAAAACTCATTGAAAAGGTTGAAAACCCAAAGGCAGATTTTTAGCCTTGCGATGCATTATGAGATTTTGTGAAGGAAAGAAAAAATGAGACATGCATGTTTTCCGCATATCTTTGTCTCTAAAAATTGATTTAAAAAAATTAAATTTTCAAGTGACAAAATTTCTATTTTTATTTTCTTCATAGTCCAAAATTTCTATTTCTTCAAAGAACACGTGCATTTGACACATTTGAAAGATAGGGGGAAACAGGTTTGTTTTTTGGCCTTTTTTGGTACGGGAAAGTCAAACTAATAAATAATTAACATGACCTTTATTTTTCCTCCATTCTTTCCAAAAACCATGTTCTTCTTGGGAATCTTTAAAAACGCATCCTGCGATTTTTTTATTTTTAAATATGTTTTAGAGGCCGACTCGGTGATAATTTCATATAAGAAAATACTGTTGAATCAAAGATTTTTCAAAGTCAAAGGTTAAAAATGCTCTATAGAGAGCGTATTTTTAAACCGAATAGGGTGACATTTGGTATAGTTCCAAAGGTCATGCAATTTTTTACAATTCTGAAAAGGGTATAATTTTTTATGAATCCATATAACAAACCAGTTATGAAACTATAACTAATTTTAATCTGAAGTCCAATTGTAGTGTATTGTTAGCAAATTGCACAATCACAGTAAAAACTTTTGGACACTGACCAAAATATTGGTAAAAATTTTCTTTACAACAATTTGTTACAGAACAAATATGTACCTAAAAAAGATATTTATTCGTTCCAATATTTTTTTTTCTTTACGGTTTTGTTAAGAATAGTGACAATTGTGTAAAAGTTTTCTTTTAGAACCGTTTCGATACGGTGGAATACCTACAAATTTCAGTAGATTTCGTTTTATACAAATTTGATCTGTGAGTTGGAATAGAATTTTGTTGCGCTCTACTGTTTTGTTCCCACTGTCAGGAACAAATTTGTAGATTTTTTTTATAAAAATACTATCCCTACATTTGTAACATATTCGTTTCAAAAATTTTCGGTGTCCGTGGACGATTTAATTTTTGGAACAAAAATCGTTACTAATACGGGGAATCCTTTTGCCTCTCTTAAAAAGTACAAATTTGTTGCTAAAAGTCGGAACCAAAATATAGACATTTTGTTCCAATTATCGGGAACAAATTAATGCAATTTAAAAGATCTCGTCCGTTTCGTCTAACAGTTAAGGTCTATAGTTAAGGTGCCAGTGCTGGTAGCAGGAGGGGAAAAATCTCGCCAATCTCGAATTAAAAAAAAGTGAAACCGTAAATATTATAGCTTGAAAAATGCCACAAATTTAACGTCCTTCTTGCTGCGATGGTGACTTTCGGAACAAATCAGTTACTAATATTGAAAATCTTTTTGTTACTCCTTGAGGGTACAAACTGGTTTATTATATGGATTCATAAAAAATTATACCCTTTTCAGAATTGTAAGAAATTGCATAATCATTGGAACTATACCAAATGTCACCCTATTCGGTTTAAAAATACGCTCTCTATAGAGCATTTTTAACCTTTGACCTTGAAAAATCTTTGATTCAACAGTATTTTCTTATATGAAATTATCACCGAGTCGGCCTCTAAAACATATTTAAAAATAAAAAAAAAATCGCAGGATGCGTTTTTAAAGATTCCCAAGAACATGATTTTTGGAAACAATGGAGGAAAAATAAAGGTCATGTTAATTATTTATTAGTTTGACCTGCCAAGATTGTAAAGTTTTTAAATTTCGAATCGTAAGGGTTAGGGGAAAGAACTGTCCTTTCGAACGTTCATGCCTGCGAATAGCGTGATTTTTCTTTTATTTTTCCTAAGAGACTTATAAATAATTATCACATAATCATAAATATTGATGATAAGCTAACTAATATTTAATAGAAATGTGTAGCGGAAGGTCGTCTGCCTTCAAACGAAAAATGTAGTTCCAAATTTAAGATTTTTTTCTGAAGAATCCACAAAATGGATTTTATTTTCTACTACACCAAAAAATTCTCTTGTTCATTCGGCGTATATGATTACCTCATTGAGCACTTACAAGTCCTCAGTTTTTCCTTCTGAGGAAATTAAAAAAGTGATGTCGATTTGTATGAAGGCAGCTGGCATAGTCTGCCTTCAAACGCGAGGCAGCTGCCTTTTAATGTTTTTTTTTCACTGAGAATATCAAATCAATAAAACTAAATGGGCTATAAATGATTAGATTGAAGCCTAACGCACTCACTAAAATCATCACTGCAGTCAAAAGACATTAAACAATAACTTTTCTTCACATTTTTCTGAAGCACTGTTTTGCACTTGAAAATTTGGAAGAAAATGCCATTGAAGTTGACAATTGTCAACTTGAAACATCCCGGCCGGAGCAAGATAGCGGGTTATAAGTATTTGTATGACGTTCGTCAGAGAAAAGTAGGAGTTCGATTTCACATGTTTTGATGTATGGAAAGATAAGATTTAAAGGCACACGACATTAGCATTTAAAGGCTGCTGCAGGGTGATATTTGCAAATTTTTGCCACCCACAAAAATTGTGTCATCTGAACCAAAATGTATTAACAGAAATATTAAGCCTGATTAACCTTCTATGTGTCACAATGGAAGATTTATTTGTAAAATGATTTTGACTATGAAAAATCACATGATTTGTGGAACATCAAAATTACAGTTCAGAGCTCATTTTCATTTTTTTTATCTAGCATCTAGGAAATAGGAGCTAGGCTCTCCATTTTTTGATAATTTGTGAGGATGATGGATAGCTACCTAATAGTTAATAGAATATAATTTATGCTTTTGAGAACAACGAAAAAATCGCAACATTTGAAGGCTGCTGCATTTAAAGGCAGACGACTTTCCCCTAAGTCTCATACGAAAAATAAAAGAAAATTCCCATTATTCCAAGGCATGAACATTCGAAAGGAGAGTACTTTCCCGTACCAAAAAAGGCCAAAAAATAAACCTGTTTCCCCCTATCTTTTAAATGTGTCAAATGCACGTGTTCTTTGAAGAAATAGAAATTTTGGACTATGAAGAAAATAAAAATAGAAATTTTGTCACTTGAAAATTTAATTTTTTTTATCAATTTTTAGAGACAAAGATATACGTAAAACATGCATGTCTCATTTTTTCTCTCCTTCACAAAAGTTCCATTTCAAAATCGGGTTTTCTATTGTAATCTCGAAATCATGTTATGCTTTTTCGCTACTTTTAGGTTTATTTTGTAACTTCGCGGATCGCGGTGTGTTCGTGGATTTTAGTGGGCCGCGGAATTTTTCGTGTATTTGCGTGGATCGCGGTGTTGCTCCCGGATTTTCTCGGATCGCGGAATCGTTCACGAATTTTCGCGAACCGCGAAATTTCTCGCGGATCGCGGAATCTTTTGCGGACCGAAGAATTTCTGACGGATTTACGCAGCCGGCAGAATTTATTGTGGATTTTCCCGGACCGTGGATTTTTTCGCGGATTTTTGAAGATCGCAGTATTACTCGCGGATTGCGGAATAGTTTCTGAGCCATTTTGGCATTAAAGTTTTACATGTATTTTTGTGCATTTCTGACAATCGAATTTGCACTCTTCAATTTTCAACGACGTCGAGTTGCACGCATTTCGAGGTTTCCTGTAATGAATCTCAGCTACCATCAGGTCATCTGGACTGGTCTTCGATTTTGCCCCCAATTCGAATTTGCAATGAAAGAATCACACATAGCATAAGTCCATTTAGGCTTATCACTGACTTTTTTCTTCTCCGAGAAAAATTATATCGGTATATAATGTAGTCACCGCGATATTAGCTGGTTTTGTGAAATGCCCATGACGATTGACGATTCATAATTTTTACGATTTTCTACAATTTTTTGAAACAACGAGACTGATCGTGAAAATCATAAAAATTCGTTCAGCTGTAATTCATAAGATTTCTCACACAGGGGATGAGTTTTGTTGTTTTGTATTCTTTTTTCTCCTCCGCCTGATCGCAAAAAACTGCAGGCGTGCTGAAGGTCAGAGAGAAAAGGAAAGACATGGTGAAAAATGCGACCAAAAATCCACGCGTTATCTTGTGGCGAATTGCTGAACAATTTTGAGTAGCATTTCTCGGAAGCTCGGAAAGCTATCAAAAGCTCATGAAAATTTCCAATTTGGAGCATGTTGTTTAAAATTTAATTGCAAAAAAACTATTAGGAGTTTCTCCAATTCTAATGTACCATTTGAAAGCTAATGAAATGTAGATTGGTACAAAAATAATTATTAATTCGGAAAAAATGATATTATCGGTACAAAGATGCAATGAAAACTGTCATTTTTTGGACAATTTTCAATTGAAAAATACTTGGAAAATTTGTATGAAAAGTGAAAGAAGTGAAACAGGCATTTTGTAGAGCATGTCTTTAGGAACAAAATTAAAAAAAATATACCTCTCTATCTTTCATATTCTAGGAGATAATGCAGCTTCTTTGTGGCATGTTTTAGGAGTATACGAATGTTTGGAAAATTATATTACGAAAGCAAAACAGTTTTTCAAAAAATTAAAACAGGGAATTCAAAGATAATATAAAAAACTACCCTCAGTTAAATTTTCAAGGAAATATCTCAAAAATTGTAAGACTTGATACACTTTTAATTTTGGGTTTTTGTATGGAGACGCCATTTTCTGGCTTTTCGATCCTCTTAAGTTAGAAATGATATCGTCCGATATATTATATACTAAGAAAACGCTACAATACGGTTTGTGCCGGGACATTCTCACTCTTTTCTAAATATTTATTCGCGTAAAATATTTTTATTCCATCGTGATCATCTGATTGGCAAAAACATATTGAATGTTTTATTAGCTTCTAAGCTTAAAGTGGTATTCAGACTAGAAGGTTTAGCCCAGTTCCCGTAGGTCTCAAAATCCTGAATAACGTGTAATTTAAATTGCTTTTTGAGAGCCTAATAGGTTATTTTTCTTTAATCGCCCAATTCGAATGAAGAAGGCAAGACCTTCGGACCTCTTTTTACTGCTTTAGGGGTTGTTCACTTGAGGATCAACTCACATGTCATTAAAAATCGTCAAAAAATGAGCTTATTATACAACACTGTATAGATTGCTTAAAATAGACATGTTAAAAAAAAAGTCCAATTCGAAGTTAAATTTTCTCAAAAAATCGTGATTGATAAAAATTAGATCAGTTAAGCCATTTGGCTAATACGGGCTTCAGACCTAAGGCTTAGCCATATGGCTTAACTTTTTTTTTGGAAAATTTTGACTTAGGATTGGATTATTAAAGAAAAAAAAACTTATTACATTTTGAAAAATCAATAAAATCGGTTGCTGTTTAAGGTTTTGAGACCCTTGGGAAATGGACTAAACCTCTAGTCTGAATACGATCTAAGCCTAAGGTCTGAAGCCCGTATAAGAGACCGCGATAAGACCAAAATATTCTAAAAATATTTAATGTTTATTACCTTTTAATATAACTTTATATTATACTCAACTCTGATATCCGGATGATTGGAACAGAAAATGCCAAATAAAAATCTATATTTAAGTTTTTTTTTAATTTCTCAAAAGTTTGACAGCTGCTGTCATCCGGATATTGGAGAGATGAATGTAATTGTGTCTCTCGTAACACAGTCAATGAAAATTGTATTGGCTGTGATTTTTTTTTCGTGTAAAGGGTGTAAACAACGCAAAATCAACCCTTTAAGGACCGGTGTTCCATAAAGAAAATAATTTTTCCTGACTACCTAAAGTTATTTTTTTCTTATGTCTGTACATAATTGTAAAGTAGAAGGTTGAAGGAATCTAGAATATTTTTTGCAAGTCTCTAGCTATTTGATATGTAGTAAATATTTAAGTTCAAAAATGGCGAATTTTTAAATTTTCAAATTCATAAATGATTTAATTTATTTTTTTATACTTCCAATTCTTTTAAGCAAAACCCTTTTGGTAATAAAAACTACAATACGCATACGTAATATTTTTCATTAAAGCGAAAATTATTATTCATTGGTATTGTCAGAAAAATTACTTAATTTTTTGGGCTATTTTTGTCCCTATCGTTCACAGTGGCAAAAATACACAGAATCAGACTCTGTTGGACTTTCCAAGGTTAGATGTAAGACTTATCATTGATTATGTTTCTCAGTTTAATTTTTATTGTTGATTTTCAGTCCGTAAAAAGTGTCTCGTCGTTAAAGGGTTAACCCAAGGCACCAACCTGAAGAAATGGTTTGTGTCTAGGGTGTATTGTATGTATTTATTAAATTTAAATGGAACATACATTCTCAAGTTTTTTTTTGTAATGAATCAATATCGTTCATTGGAAATATGGAATGTACGCAGAAAATATTGTATATCAATTTTTATTATCTCTAAATTGCGAGGAATGATATTTTTGAATAAGAAATATTCGGCTGGTTCATTTGTATAGAATTTCTTATTTCCAGTGTCTCATTTTTAACAAGGTCTTTTCAATTACATGAATAACAGAAAAATCTCAACTATAACGCTAACTTGCAGCTTTATTTTTTATTCTCTGGTAACAATAAAAGCACTTTATTGCTTCATTTTGTTTACTATAATTAAGAAACATGATTTTCTTTATCACAAACATTACAATGAAAGTGATATACCTTCTGGATTTCTCTTTTGGTGGACTTGTAGAGTGGAAGAGAGAGAGAGAGGATGAGAGAGAGACAGGGAAAGGGAAAGGAAAAGCTATCTGTTGACATGTGAAAGTATTGATTAGAGGAAAATTAATTAAATTAGGACTAGGTTAGTGCTGATCCATTAGAAGATTAATGGTAAATAATTGAATTTCTATATCTTGTGCAAGATGAGATTTTATGGGGAAAATGAGGAAAACTAAATAGAGCTCTGGAGAGTGTAGAGATTTTATTTGGAATTTATTGTGACCTCTTCTGCGATAATTGCAAATTTTATCAGTTTAAAACTGACAATATACAAACAGAGCGTCGTAATTATATAAAACTCTCTGTTAGTGCTTAAAGTTAAACTTGAGGGATGATGTGTGTTTGTGAAATTGTTTACAAAACAATTAAAATTGCATACAGACTGAGAACGAGACACTAAATATTTGAATGAGAGAGTGTGAGGAAATTTTCAGAGATAGTAAATTTCCTCTTATCGCAGACTGTTTGTGACATTTTTTTTCTGCAAGGTTGACTTATCATGAATTTCACTCTTGCGTAATTTGCTCTAATTACCTACATGATTGGGGATTTATGTTCCTCTTCCAGGTGGACCCTATGCGGCGTTTGGCGGTCGAGATGCTTCAAGAGGTTTGGCCACATTCAGTGTCACTAGCAATGACAATAATGAATACGATGACCTCAGTGATTTGAATACAATGGAAATGGATTCTGTTCGCGAATGGGAAATGCAATTTAAAGGTACGTCATATTACTAGTTGCACTTCTTCGATGTTATATAGGCGTTTCTAATTGTTATGCAAAGAAAACAAGGTTTTTAGGGTTGATTGCAGTTATATTTGACCAATTTTAGAAATATTTAATAATCAGATTTAGGAACTGAAGAAAATTAATAGGGGATCCTGGGGTAAAATGTAACAAAATGGGTATTTTTTCTCAAGCTTCTAAGAAGATTTACATTTGTTGTGGAAAATTATTATACAAAAAAATTCTTATCTCGTTGAATTAAAGAAGGCAAAAAAGGAGAACTGGAGACCTAATTGACAGATTAAACCTTTAAGGACGATTGGAATACCGGTGTCCCATAAAGAAAATAATTTTTTCTGACAACCTAAAGTTATTTTTTTCTTAAATCTGTACATAATTGTAAAGTAGAAGGTTGAAGAAATCTAGAATATTTTTTGCAAGTCTCTAGCTATTTGATATGTAGTAAATATTTAAGTTCAAAAATGGCGAATTTTTAAATTTTCAAATTCATAAATGATTTAATTTATTTTTTTATACTTCCAATTCTTTTAAGCAAAACCCTTTTGGTAATAAAAACTACAATACGCATACGTAATATTTTTCATTAAAGCGAAAATTATTATTCATTGGTATTGTCAGAAAAATTACTTAATTTTTTGGGCTATTTTTGTCCCTATTGTTCATAAAAGCACAAAATACACCGAATCAGATTCTGTTGGACTTTCGAAGGTTAGATGTAAGACTTATCATTGATTATGTTTCTCAGTTTAATTTTTATTGTTGATTTTCAGTCCGTAGAAAGTGTCTCGTCGTTAAAGGGTTAAATATAATTTGTATGTTAGTATAGATTTTTGTCACTTTTTACCCCAAGCAGTTATTTACAATATTAAATGAATTTTTGTATAGAAAATTGCAAAAACTGTTACAAACCGAAAACGAACTTATGGTTACAAGAATCTAATTATTTTGGAAACACTATAATTATGCATAAATTTTCCAAAGAATGTTATCAGAATTGATAATTCCGGTAAGAAAAATATTTTTAAAGAATTTGAAAATTAGAATTTAAAAAAGATTGTTTTTTAATATTTGAATTCCTTAAAACCATTGTAATTTAGAGTCTCTTTAATTTAATTTCTGGATTCCATCCTTTATCAGTGAATCATCTAGGAAACTAAATAGGGGACAAAAGTGAAAAAAAGTGCTTGAACTCAAATTTTCTGTGTTTTCTAAAAGTTTCGAATATCAAAATCTCAAATTCCCTAAACTTTTCTCGGTATTAATCATTTTTCAAAATCTTCAAGATCTAATCAATAAATTTCATTTTTTTTCTTAATGCAAATTCACTTAACTTTTTCAAGTCTTTTGGGACTCTGGGTTACCCAAAGGAAAATATGAATACTCGGTTCGTCGGGTTTTCTGGGATCGGTTGTAATAAATCAGCAGCAAACGCACCTTATGCACATTCCATGAAGAACTTTTAATTTTGAACTTTGAATTTTTAAATTTTGACTTTGAAGAAAGAATAATTTCTCTATAACAGTGTTTTCTTTAATACGCGAAAAAAAGTTGTAAGAAAGTGTTTTCTAGGATAATTATGATCCAATAAAGTCGAAAATACCATCCATTCTTTATTATCTCTTTTAGTTTAGGCGCTAAGTGAGAAAATATAAAAACCTTTTGAAACGCTTTTTGCTTCTAAAATTCACAAATTTACTGTTTTCAATTTTTTTTTTTAAATTAAAACACACAAAGTAGAATGACATATCTTTCAGTAAAAAATGATTTTTTCGGTATTTTTTATGAAAATTGGAAATGAGTTTTTTTGCACAAATATTTTTTTGTTGCTTTTTCTCTGACCTGTTGTGTTTTCTTTTACACGAAACTGGGGATAACAACTAAACTTTAGTTGTACGCGAAAGCGCCCTTACCACGGTAAAAATTGTTCGAGCGGGGGGGGGGGGGTGGGGTGGGGGGGGGCGAGGGGTGGAAGCGTCACCAAAAATACATATTTAACCTATATTATTTGTTCCCGTCTTCAACTTAAAACCTTTACGTATTGTCTAAAGTTATTTATCTTTGTATCCATTCAGTATTATACATTTTTTTTTCCATTTTGCCAAAAGCAAATTCCTAGCCCAGATCAAGGGTATCAAAGATAGCGTATCGTGCTTCATTTCTCACTTGTGAGTTTTAATGAAAATTCTTAAAGTGCTCTATCTCGGGAACAGATCAAGATTTTTTTCTTGCTCTTTTTAGTTTGAAAGGTAATATTGTTCTGTTTAAAACTATTTATTCGATTTTAGATTATATGTTCAAGTCTTTTTCGTAATAGTCTTTTAACCTTTTTTTGAGAAAATGTGAAAATAGTTTTTCTGAAAAACCCCATTCTTAGCAATTTTAAATTTTTACTGTTTATCAGTATCATTGAGTACTATATTCCTTGAAAAATTTAACTTTTAATTTTGAGTTTAATAGGTTTCATTTAATTTTGAAAATGCAGTGAAATTTTTAATTACAGTGCCCGCTTTGTAATCCGGATGATTGGGAGACAATATGACAGGTGTCCGCTTCGTAATCCGGATGGATTTTTTGAATTTGTTCAACGTCTCGCAAATATAATACAAGTTTTTTTTCTAGAATTACGATAAAAGATTTAAAGAAGCTTAAAAAGACATAATTAGAGAATGCTATGCTATTTTACTTCATTTATTAAATAAAAACTTCGCAAGATAATTCATTTTCATTGCTGAACACACATTCATACATAACCTCAAAATGATTTTAAATGTAACCGTCGATAACTCGTCCGGATTACGGCGATCCGGATTAGAGAGCGGGCACTGTATTTTTAATAAAAGTTAAACGCAAAAGTGGAGGCTCTCCTTTGCAAGGAACGTAGTGCTCAATGTTGATCAACAGTTAAACAGTAAAAAAAAACAAAATTTTGAAGAACGGTATTTTGATTAATATTGTTTTTAAAACATGCGCAGCTTAAGCATGAAATAGTTAAGATTGTGCTGAAAACATGCACAGCGGTCAGCCTTCTTAAAACAGATGGTGCTCGTCAAAACCAATTTCTAAAAGGCAATTTTGTGACTATTCTCAAAAATGCAGGGGCAAATGGTACCAGACATTGGGTATAATCACATTTTGATTCGCTTCATTATGGGCTTCCGTAAATTTGAAAAAATACCTAGAGGACATATTTTCATAGAAAATTCATCTACACCTTTGTAAAACACCGTTTTTTCCACGAGAAAAGTGAGAAAACGAGGAAAGCGCTTTTCAAGCTATTTTAGAAAAAAAAAACACAAAAGACTGCAAATCGTTTGACCAATGCAAACAACAAGCGGCGAGACATGATAATGACGTTTCTTTTCGCCGTGAGACATCAGAAATTGCTTCGCTTTTTTGTTACTTTTTGCTCTATATACCTTTTGTTACCTTTTACCCCAAGTGGACATTTTTAATAAAAGGATTTCTGGAGGAAAGAACTTTTGTGAAATTCTAAAAGAGATGGCAGATTCGTATTCAAAGAATCCAAATTATTTAGAAAGTATTCACCAGTGCATCAATTTTGGAAAATAAGTAGGTAATAATTGTTATCTTCTGCACGGAAAATATTTCAAAAATAGGGCTAAAAATTTCGATATTTTTTATTTTCTAAATTCCTTGTTCGAATTCTAAGAAACTTACGACATTGAAGAAGGTCTATGGAGGCTATGGAAAAAAAATTTAAGTCGCTATCTTATTTATCTTGGAAGATTTTTTATTTTAAAATTTTTCGTTTTGTGACTTTTTGCCCCAGTCTCCCCTATAATAAGTTTAACTTTATTGCAGTTTTATACTATAATACTATAATTGGCAAAGTCATTCATGTACGGAACTGTCCTACCCTCCCCTAATCCCTTTATTTATTTTTGTTCTTGCAGAAAGGTACATTTTTGTGGGTAAATTGCTGAAACCGGGTGAACAGCCGACCAATTATTCCGACGAAGATGAGGAAGGGCCATCGGATAAATCGTCGGAGAAGCCCAAGGATGAGTGACGGTCAGGAGGAGAACAAAGAGAAATTGCCCCTCGAGTCCCTATCTCTCCATTAATGGGCAAATTTGGGCGAGATTATGAGGGCTTGGCTTGGGGATCAATTAATTGTCATCGTTTCTGTGAATTGTTCGGGTTTGATTGAGGGAGATTCTCATGAAATGCAAAGATATATATATATATATACACTAGTACCCACTTGCAGGAGGAAAAACAAATGAAAAATTTACTAACTTATAAAACAACACTGGGATCAGTTTTATTTATTAAGAAAAGACTCTCAATCATACACTGAATGTATTCTCGAGCTTGGTAATTGAATGTCTAACCGGAATAATTAAATCCCTTCCCCAAACAAAAACAAGAAAATTGTATAAAAATCGTATAAATGTTCTTTTGTGTCCAATGTGAGGCAGCCTAAAATCATGGTACATTAGACTTATTCTACTTTGTTTTAAGACATAATTTTGATTGGATATAAAATTGATTTTTGGGTTGCGTGAGGAAAAATGAATTTAAATAAAATATTATCATTTAGGATCATTGTAATCTGTGAGATACTTTGGTTGAGGATAAGTTGTTTATTTTTAATCAACTTTCGTAGCATTTTCCATTACTCTCCCATTTTTTTTTGTAAAGATCGTGGCAGCAGATTGTGCACAATGTTTTGTACGTGGATTTGTATTTTCAATTAAAACTTTTTTGGTTGAGTAAAATTCAATTTGTTTTTTTAGCGGTCTTTACCACGAATTCCCATGAAATCGAAGTGCGTTCTTATTAAGTACCAAAGGTAAGTTTTTCCGAGTTTTTCTTTGTTCTATTTCATTCGTTAGATTTCAAAAATTTTAGTACAGAAGCGAATTGCGGCGAAATCGATAAAACAGGACCACGAATAGTGGCAGCTGTCAATCTGTCAGCCTCTATTACATAAACAGTGCGTGTTTTCTTTTATAAAAATAGTGCAAAATCTTGTGAAAAGCGCAATTTTCTGGCCCTATCTTCGCGGTAGAAGGTGAGATTGTTAAACTGGCTATCTGAATATTCTATCGAATAATATATTTTGTTTGTATTTCAGCTGCAAAATGCTCCGTCGTGCTTTGACTTCCGGACACCTCCGGGCAATTGTTCCTCCGGGGACTTTTGGTGCTCCTGCAGTCAGGTCAATGGCTACCTTGCCTGTTGTTGATGAATCGAAGCCTCCACCACCCAAGAAATACTCCCCCTTCGGCACCAAGCAGTCAAGCGTTGGAGAATGGGCTGTTGCGCGTCTCGATGATTTGCTCAATTGGGGCCGCAAAGGATCTATCTGGCCATTGACTTTTGGCCTTGCCTGCTGTGCTGTGGAGATGATGCACATTGCTGCACCTCGCTACGACATGGATCGCTATGGTGTGGTCTTCCGGGCGTCCCCGCGTCAAGCTGATGTGATCATTGTGGCTGGCACACTGACCAATAAAATGGCTCCAGCTCTACGGAAGGTCTACGACCAGATGCCCGAGCCCCGATGGGTGATCTCAATGGGCAGCTGTGCCAACGGTGGTGGATACTATCACTACTCCTATTCAGTGGTCAGAGGCTGCGACAGAATCATCCCCGTAGACATCTACGTGCCTGGCTGTCCACCAACTGCAGAAGCTCTCCTGTACGGCGTCCTGCAGCTGCAGAAGAAGGTGAAGCGCATGAAGACCCTCCAGATGTGGTATAGGAAGTAATTTAGCACAGAGAAAATACCTTTTGACCTTGTTTAAACAGAATTCAGTGTAATAAATTCGTTATTTAACTCATGACTCGAACTGCATCAATGGGAAATGTATTATCGCACAGAGGAAACTTGAGAATACAGTAATTCCGTTTCTGAATCTGTACTGGAATTGCGGTGTCTGGAAATATTTATGGTCCTCATTTGGTCAACAGGGTCAACAAAAAATGACTACAGTAGACTCTCTCTCAATCGGGAATATGGGGCAAAATGTCATCCGATTTATCGATAGATTTGGGCGTCAAAGCCTCTGTAAATTCCACAAAAAGTGCTCAATTATAAAGAATCACGATAAAATAGGAAGAACTACAGCGAATTTGAGCGAATTATCTTCATAATTAAACGTGAAAATTGTCAACAAAATTTTCCGCCTGATTGAAAAAGAGCCGATTGAGTGAGAATATACTGTACTGTAGTGATAAGCCCAGATAAGCTTATGGTAGCTGAGATTCTTACAGGTTACATTGGAATGCGTGCAAAACGGGTTGCTGCAATCGCGTCGAGCAAACGGTTCTCGGTCACAAATTCGGATAAAGTTTGCTCGACGCGATTCTTCACCCTAAGCAAGCACCCCGAGCCCGAGTTGCACACATTCTGAGGTCACCTGTAAGGAATCTCAGCTACCATAAGCTTATCTGGGCTTATCACTGGTCATTTTCTATTTTAAATAGTCTGAGTGCAGAAGGCCCCAAAGAAAAAAAGTTCATTAAAATCGGTTAATAAAAGGACAGATAATCCTAACCGGCTTATGTAGGTGAGATTCTTAACGTGAGCTAACTCGGAGTGCATGCAAATTCGATTTAGAGCTGAAGTTGGGAGACGCCATTCAGTTATCTTGAATCAAATTCGTGAAATTATGCAAATTTTGTATTTAAACCAAAATATCAAGGATTTGGATGAACTGGCACAAAAGTGATATATGGGTGAAATGTAGACCAGATTGTACTCTATAATTTTCCCATAGAACATGATCTCATCGATTACTCAGAAGCCAAGATAAGCGAAGTTTTTTGTTTCTTAACTTGTTTTTTCATCCAGAGTGCCCCAAGTAGTCATTTGTTGAACTTCAACTATATCAAAGAATTGTTGTATTTTGTGGGACTTTCCATTTAAAACCATATTTTAAGTGTCTTTGTGGAGTAGAGGCAGTCAAATTGGCATCTGAGTGATTTCAAAGCGTTATTATGGGAAAAATCAATTTTTTCACACTTAAACGGCAAAATCGGAGTGATAGCTTGGTCTGATCGGAAAATGATGTATGGACGACATGTAGAGACAAATGTCCTCTACAATTATGTCGAAGTAATCATCAAAATCGGTTCAGCGACAGTCGAGATAATTGAGGTTATGTGATATTGAAATTGATTTTTCGACTGTGGCGCCCCTGGTGTTGGTCCCACGAAGTTCAAATATTTTAGAAAGTTGTAGCATTTGGTGAGATCTTTCGTTTAAGCCCTCACCCATCAAAATCAGTCACATAGAACCGGAGATATGATTTTTTGAATTTTGTGAACTTTGACCCCTCATATCTCCTGTTCTGTTTTAACCACAGCGCACATTTGCACCATTTTTGGTGACTTTTTGAACTTCCATCTGAAAGTGCTCATTGAGACGAAACCAAAAAGGTAAAATTTAGGTCGCTAGTTAGAACCGGAGATAGGGTGGAATAACCGGCTATCGCCATGTTTAGGAAAAAATTAAATTCATTTAATCATAACTTTTGAATCCTTGTTACAAGATAAGTCAAATTTGACATAAAGTTACTTAGATGTATTGGCTCTAGATACGTGAAAACAATAATCCTAGAACATAACGCTGGACTACTTAAAAAACTGATTTTTATTAATAATGCAAAAATAACCATTTCGTCGCCACTTTTTACCACTTTTCGCCTGTTTTGTAAAATTTGTAACCACTTCTCGCCACCCACTTGAAAAGAACCACACTCGGTTATTTTAGGCAATGCTATGAAAAGAATACATTCACCATTTCTCTTTCCTTGTGATCACTTTATTATTACTCTTTAAATGATTTTTCTTCACTTTTATTTGAGAAATAAAATTATGGGGCTTTGTAGAAAGTAAACAATGCAGATTTGACAACTGAGAATGTACGAAGTGAAGTTAGCGTCGCCTATTGAAAAGATATGGCGACAGGTGGTAAAATCAATTCCAGAATATTACCACTTCTCGCCATGCTTCATTTTTATATAAAAATAATATAAAATGAAATATTAATTGACTAAATACAAATTTTATGTATTCCAGAAGTGCAATTAAATATTCAATAGACAAATTATTTACCCAAATAGGTATTTTTAGCCTCATGAAAATTTGACGACACTTAGTACACTTGGTAAGAGATGTTGGATTCGATGCACTTGCTTAAAATATTGCTCTAAAAAGTGATCAAAATCGTGAATCCAAAACGAATAATTATTATTTTTCGATTCTATGCGTAGAAGCAGAAACAATGCAAAAAAATTGCGACTCATTTATTTCATAAATTGCGAAAAATAGCGATTTCAATGTAAGTGGCGACAAGTGGGGCACTGGCGAGAACTGGTGATTCCACCCTAGAGGCCGATCAATGTTCGAACTTTGACCCCTTATAGCTCGGGTCAGGGGTTATGGATCGACTTAAGGTTTTTTTGTTTGATAGGTATAATCAACGGCTACAACATACTAAAATTTCAGCCCGATGCACAATGGAATTTTTGAGTTATTTAACTTATAAGATTTAAAAATTTTCTTTTTAATAATAGCGCCCCTAGCGGTGGTTTTATGAACTTGCAATGTTAGAAGGGGAAGTGGCATTTCACGAGAGCTTTCCAAAAAGCCCTCACTTTTTAAGTTCTGACAATTAGAACCTGAGTTATGGCCATTTTAAGAATTTTTTGACCCTTATAGCTCTGTCCAGGGGGGTCAGGGGACCTTAAATTTGATGTTGATCGAAAGCTCTAAGGCCCAGCTATAACATACTAAAATTTGAGTTCGCTCGATGCCATAGGGGCGGAGCTATTGAGAAAGCAAAAAAAGGGGGGTATTCAAAATGGCGGAAGGAGGGGTGAGGGGTGGGGGGTCAATGCACCAAGTTGCAATTTTCACCCGATATATAACCTTTGCCGAAAACCGCAAGTCGATATCTTTTTTAGTTTAGGAGCTATTAAGCTCCAAAGAGCGGCCGGCCGGCCGGCCGGGAACATACAATAGCCACATATATATTCGTGATCAGGAAGTGGCAAAACACATTTTGGCCAAGTTTGAGGTCGATCGGACGACATGAAATTTTGTTAGGATTATAGTAGGTGAGATTGTTAAGAATCTCACCTAATAATTGTTTTCCAAAAATTGATCATTTTTTATCGGCTAAAAGTTTCTTGTTACGTTTGAAAAACTGACCTAAGTTACTCTAAACTCATCCGACAGCATAGCGGTCAGATCAGTGAGATATCTCTAAGGTTACTCTTAAAAACCCATACATCAGCACACTCTTATTTCATTGCACTTACCCCCCAAAGACTTCATACCCGTTTAAACACAGCACAAGATCCGGCAAATCGTGTATTCCGGAATTGGATAGAGAGTCTTTGGTTAAAATGTTATGCCCTAGACACACTTACGACTTAAGTCGAGAGACGACTTAGTGGAAAATAATGGAAATGTAGCTTAATCATTATTTCGAATAAAATTACGCTAAGCCATCTCTCGGTTAATCCTCAGGTCTGTCGAGGGCCTTACGAGCAAAAAGTACCGTAATAACTCGTAATACAGTTCATCTACATACAGATCCCCTTATTCCTTTCAGTATAAAGATGTGGCATCCATGTATCGTGCTTTTAAATACATCCAAGCTTTTCTAAATAGCGAAATAGATCGAATTATATTGTTTTCCAAAATCTTGATAATCTCTTCAATTTTAGATAATTTTTTTCCACTCGAATACTTCCAATATTGCCATCAATGTTAGAGACCGTCTAAATAAAGTTGTTCTTTTCAATAATAAATCCTTAAATCGAAATTTTCTAAGCCATTCTTCATTCATTTAAACGCGATCTAAATAAACCCCCAAAATGCTATTTTTTTTGTGGAAGTCCGACCTTTCCAAAATTCGACTAACTGTAACCTGCTAAAATTTCGTAAAACACTTGTAAAAATTCAAGGGGCGCGGCTAAGACAAGCGTCTGATGTCGAAATCCCTCGGTACGACACAGGATCACATTGAGAACTTTACGTACAATAATGTACTTATTAGCCTTTCATGTCTTTCTATAAATTCACAGTATATCATTTAACTGAATTCCATATTTCATCTTTATGTCCCAATAACTTTTGACATTCCCCAACTCCCCCAACTCCATCAATTCCAAATCGATTTAAAGTAATTATTCAAGTGAGACCGGCTGTTGGAGGAAATGAAATTTTACCAATATTCATCTGAAAATTTTATACTATATTCAACAAATTCACAACACATCGGACAAATCCTTGCAAGATTTTCCATCATACGAAAGAGTAAATACAAGAAGAAAGCCGAAATCCTTGGATATTTTATGGATATTTTATTTTCATCCCATTTTCAATTCACCCACACCTCGGGGTGCGTGGGATGAATAAAGATGAAGGATTTCCACATGTTCCATTCTCTTTTTTTTTACTGCTCCACGCCCTCGACCAACAAATTTGCTGAATTCTCCTTTTGATGCTCCTCCAGGGCGCAACCTTTTCTTCCCGAAATATTTATCATTTTTTTTTTCTAAAAGAACATAATTGATTTACAACGGACTTTATTAAAGATAAATCAATTATCTGTTATGGAATTTTCTTCTTAGTCCTTGTAGACATTCAAGATGCAATAAAAAAAGTTTTATTTGCGGAAAATTGGCCTCTACTGGCTAAGCAGATTATTGCCTTAATTTAATAGAAGATCGTGAGGATTTTTCCATGTGAAGTATATAGCTATATAAAAAATGAATTTGCAATAAAAATGAACTTGAGTTTTTTTTTTGTAAAAGTTTCCAAAGAATTGCTCTGAAAACTAAAAGATTTTAGTATTTTGTGTAAAATTTATTTCAGACATTCTATTAAATCTTTTCTCTATTCTTTTAGGGTTATTGCAAATGAAATATAGAATGTTTTTGTTTTATTTTGCCATTCGAATGGGAACAACAAATAACCCCAAACGATATGTTTTGAATTAAAATAATAAAAGTTTTATTACTAGAATAATCTAAATTTAATATTTACTTTTATTTAAGGGCGATAACGATAATTCAATTCTTATCTATTTTTTTATATAGGTTAATAATTTTTTCTTTTATTATATGCTTCATTTAATTAAATATCGCTGTAAAATTTCTTGCTTAGGTGACGCTACGATAAGTACTCGAATTGTCTGTCACATAAACTTTAAAAAAAAAAAACAATTTTTCAATATTTTTATTTTAAGCCAAATTTGGATAAAGATCTTTGTATCTTGGTCCGGTGTGATTATTTCAGCTTTTACGAGGTTGTACTAGAAGCGAAAGATTTTATAAATCTTTATCTATCACATATCTCGATATAGCACAAGTAATATATTTTAACATCACCGTTCTAAGCATTTTGTGGGCCATTTAGCGATAGTTAAGTTGAAGTGGCGGTGGTTGAGGGAGTATATTCTCTGTGATTGACTTGAGATGGACGTAAAATGCTGCTTTTTATTGAGCTACTGTGGAAAATGACCAAAGTTAGACCATGTACCAATAAAACGTCTTAACTGACCATCTCAGCCAACACTTGTGGTAATGTAGTATGAAAAGGCGGATTGTCATGCTGCAATTGCCACAGTTAATATTGTCCATGTGTAACATTTTGCTAGTTCATTTAATGATGAGAACAACTTGCTGGTCCCTCTGTACATACAATCGCCTGGCCAAAGTCACGTCCAGATGCTGGGGATTAAACAAGGATTTGCTCAAAATGTCTACAAACTCACTAAACTTTCTCACAAGCGCCACATAGTCTCGGGTTTGAGGGAAACTTTTCATACAACACTCCTCAAATAATATCCTCCCAATGAACCACGAGGGCCCTAGCTGGAGGACTTCGGTGTGGTTTTTTGGCAAACATTCTCAAATAAATCAATCAGGCATTTAAAGTGAACAGGCACGGTTGGCAGGCACCAAAAGTCCTGTCTTACATTTTCAATTATGAGCTTTCACTTGATCTTTGACTTTAACTTCCAGTATAGACAAGAAAATATGAATAAGTGTCGAAACTTCGAGAAAAAAGGGGTGGCATCGTCTATCAGCTTTGTGGAGTGCTCAAATCATGATTTTGTTGATATTTTGATATTTGGAAAGCTCTTATGGATTACTAGGGGAAAGCGCGCTACCTTCGGACGATTTATGCCTCGCACAAACAATTTTTTTTAAATGTCTTATAAATAAGGGAAAGTGCCTATGCTTGAAACCATTGGAAGCTTCGTAATGACTAAATTTTCTATGTTTCACAATATATATGTGACTCATAGCAACGCAATTTTAAAAACGTGAAAGTGACCAGTTTTTAAAATACATTGTGGAGTAACGTTTATTGAAAAACACAGGAAAAATATAGTCATTACGAAGCTTCAAATGGTATCAAGCATGGGCACTTTCCCCTAAATTTGGCTTATTAAAATATTATATATTAGCTGGTCCAATGCCTCAAATTTTCAGAAAAAACTGATGGATGAAATCCTTAAGGGACATAGAGAAAAAATTTTATTGTCTGAAGCTTGAGTCGTCCGAAGGTAGCGCGCTTTGCCCTACAACCCTTTCGACACTCCAACTTCATCCGATTTAATCGAAGGTTCGATTAATTGAAAAATCGATTTTCAAAATTTCTATGCCAAATATTTCAAAAACTAGACGATATTTTTTTTTTAAATTTTAGTATGTTGTAGCTGATGTCGAGATCTTTCCAAGAGTGGGTCGCACTCCTTCCTCGATGTTCCCTGACATGAGCTACAATCAAAAATGTCTTGACCGGACTGCATTTTTGGTGTTTCTGAAGCGATTTCGATGAAATTCTAGTATATATTGTGTCTAAAATCAAGATCTTTCTAACAATGGTTCCCATCCGTTCCTACTCTAGCCCACTCTACCCTGACCCTTACTATATCTAAATGGACCGGACTCGGAGCCGTCTTTAGGCTTAAGTCGTAAGTGTGTGGCGTTAGAATTATAGGAAATTCCGGAAGTATATATTTCAGAACTATTGGTTTATCTGATTTTTCTTTACTCGTGTAAAGTTACTTTTTTCCTCTAAATTGTTAGAAAAATATAAGTGTTGGATCACCGTTGACTCCCTGTTCCTTACGGCTTCTACACATTGGGAGCAATTTCCATAAAAAAATGTTTCTTAAATGATATTTTAACCCTATCACTGTAGGCAGAACCCGTCTGACCAAGTACGCGTGGATTATAGCCTGAACGTAAATTAACCCCTATCTTTCATACCTTACTTTTAAGAAGCTCCCATACAAAATATCCCTTACTAAATATATGTGAAGGACACTGTTTTCGTTCATGGTGATGAGCAGCAGAACTACGAAAATTATGTTGCCGGCCAAGTTGCTCAGCTGTCTGTGACAAAATGGAATATTTTCCAAAACATTTTATTTTTTTTTTTAGTTCTTACAAAGATTCTCAGTGTTTTTAGTGTTTTTTTTAATAATATTAAATGTGCGTGAGTGCGTTTCGTGTAGAGAAAAGTGTCGTGGTAACTATTAACAAATTTCCAACCTTGAAATACGTGTTTTTATTTCCTTTCGGGGGTACTTTTTAGGACACAATTTTTTTTCAGAACAGTTTTAGCTTTTCTAAAGTGTTAAATCGTTCATCCTGGTTAAATAAAACATAGGGTAAAGTGATATAATTTGGAATTAGTGTTACAAGTTGGACAATTCGCTGGTACAAGTTGGACAGCGATTTTTTCTTGATAAATACAGTACAAAATTTGTTTTTAAGCACAAGGAACCAAATTATAAAACTAAAGCATTAAAAATATACAAATTAAAATGAAGTACTAAATTCATCAAGACAAAAAACCCTGTCCAAATTGTACCATTGTCCAACTTGGGTCCCGGTCAAAATCCCGAAAGCCAAAATCCCGAAAGCCAAAATCCCGAACGCCAAAATCCCGAAAGCCAAAATCCCGAATAGGCCAAAATCCCGAAAGCCAAAATCCCGAATTCTTAAAAGTATCATAGCTACTCCCACGATTGCACTCGCGCTTGCTGGAGGCAAAGGGAAATCTTCTGTGCCTTGGGAAATTATTCTAAACATTTTCCTCCATACAATTTCATTCCTATCACGATTTTAAAAATTCGGGATTTTGGCTTTCGGGATTTTGGCTTTCGGGATTTTGGCCTTTTCGGGATTTTGGCGTTCGGGATTTTGGCTTTCGGGATTTTGGCTTTCGGGATTTTGGCTGCCACCGGTCCAACTTGTACCACTGTCCAACTTGTACCACTTTACCCTATCCCTGTCTTTGTAGATTCTGTAATTTATATAAAATTTGAAGGTGAAATCAGGATGTGAAATTGACAGTTTCGTTCCACCACCATTGATATACGTGGCAAGATTCAGTCCTTAATTTGTGCCTACCACTCGGATCTTGCCGATGAGGGCTAAAGTAGTGCCTAAAGCTGGGTGTTAATTAATGGCTCAAGGCTGGGTCCCTCTTACCCTGTGTCAGACGGGAAATGTCAATTTTTGTTTTAAAAAGGGAATGTTTAAGTACGAAATAGCTTCCAAAGTGCAGAGGCCATAAAGAACTAACAACATTTTCAAAACGGAAAAAACCGCGCGAGTTCCACGTGCAGGAGATATTTCGATATATGAGCGATATAATAATTCTGCGAAGCTGGGATGCTTTACCATTTTTTTCAAGTTTGTTTTAAAACCCTCAAAATCTCCGTCCAGTTGAAACATATTGGGCTATTATCAAATACGATCTGAAGAAGAAGGCTATTCGCGTCGAGAACATCGAGGACTTCAAGAAAAAATGGAATGAAACAACCAAGAACCGCGGTGATGATCTTGTACAGACCTTGATAGGAGGACTCAAGAAGAAGATTCGAGATTTCGTCAATCAAAAACTTGAATAAGAAAAATCTAATAAATCTACAATGATTTAAAGTTTCAAAAAATATTTTTCTTTTTTTAATATTATATAGACTTCATTTTTAAAGCATTATTCTTGGGTGCAATCTTAACGTGCACACGCTTTAAAAATCAAGGATTTTTTTTTAGGATTTCATTTACCAACCATGGAATTAAAGGGCTTTTCTCTAAAGCTATCAAAAATTTAAAGTTGGAAAACTTCTTAAAGGATTATATACGCCAAAATTTTTCTTGGCCTTTTTCTCTAATTTGGAGTCAGAAAATTTCCAACAAAGTCCAACATTTAATATCGTGAGGATTTTCTGCTTTATAAGAAAGTTTCTGTTATTTCTTTGGTGCAACACTGAAATTCTTTACTTCCAATTAAACTTGAGAACTTAGGAAATGGAAACACTACAAGATTTGCTGAATTGGGTATCATGGATCATTTAGCAGAAAAAGATAACAATGCCGAGAGGAACAATAATGTTCCATAATTGAATAAATAAACATTGAAGACTCTGCACAATTTTCCGCTCAACAATTCTCATTTGTCGTTCTTCCTCATCAGGATATTCCATTGCTCTATGCTTAATCTTGGATCTGAGCCCCTTTTTTTCTCTCTCTCTCTCTCTCCTCTAGATCATAATAAGATTTATCTTTGCTGCACTAAAATCCACTGAAAAAAATGGAAGTTTTTCAATTGCGAAACTTCAGTTTATTCCACAATGTTCAGTCAAATAAATGAGATAAATTGTCACGTTGAGCTTTTTTTCATTTCTATATGGATATTTTCAAGGTTGAGTAATTCCAATGAAAAAAAATCCCTCTTAACAATTTTCATTCACTTATTGATTCTCGAAGTAAGGGAGTCTCTAAGGGAAAACTTTTTCACATCACCAACAATGAGTGTGTGAATGCGTGAAATTAATTCAATATTGTTAAGGGGAAAGGTGTTTCAATTTCCATTCGTCTCGTTGAATATCTCGTTGGAGAAAACTTTGTCATTCCCCCTGGGTGGAAAGGCTAAGAAAAAGAAGATGTTTTCTTTAGAATTCCAAATGGATGGGACTCAATTTGATACATAATTTCCTTTTCCCATTTTCCAAACGAATTTTCCCTCAAGTGTCTCGTTCACCTCTCAAAATCATCGCCCTTTTCAGTAAACTTTCCAATATACGGGGGAGCACCCGAGTCAGTAAAAGGCATCGCGGTTTGTAATCTTAGCGGTCGCAAAATTTACTTCCAAATCACGTTTTAGAGTCATTCAACAGATCCAATTGTTTGTTTACCGGTGACGTGAACTTTTCACCATATCGAAAAGCCTTGTCAATTTTACCACATACACTTAAATCATTAAGGAATTCGTCAATATTGTACTTCTCACACCTTAAAAAACCTCAGACCTTCTGCCCATCCCCTAAAATCTGTTGATCTTTTAAGATAACACTGATACATACAGAAATATTCAGTCACACAGGGGCCCATCAAGCCTAATAAAAAGTGAAGATATTTTTCACTTTTCCTTGTAAAAACTTTGCAGCTATTGCACCGAGACTTAAACAAAATTCCTCGTAGTTCTTGTATTATTTCGGCGAACATTATGAAATATGTTTTTTTAGATAGCTTTTAATGTACGATTTCGAAATATATCAGACTGATGGGTCAATTCTCTTTAGGAAAAAACTTGCCAATAGTCTTCAGTGCATCTATGCAAAATCGTATGGAAAAATGAAATGTCGAGAGGCCCCTGAGTCACAGTTGAAAGGCAGTTTTATTTTAAACATATTAACTTATTAAAATCCAAGGGGGAGATATTTGGGTGAAAATGTGTACACCACTTCCAGGCACTTCCACGATTTGTATGGAAGAGACCTTCGCACTTCCAGAACTTCGCAACACTCTCGAAAATAATGCAATACTTTCAGCACTTCTTGCACTTCATGCACTTCTTATACTTAGAATTGAATAATTTATTTATTATGATGAAAAATCTAATTAAGGAAATTCTAAAAAAATCTCAAGAAATTTATTTTTACACATATTTTTTAAAATTTTGCTGATATTTTGAATTTCTTGCGCCAGATATTCTTGCATACTTTCAATATTTTAATATAATCTGCGTTTTACGAAGGGGTATCAACATATTTTGAATTTTCCTACGAAGCTGTGAAGCTACTTTTGGAATAATACGTATTGTTGTTTGTAATTATTGGAACTATGCTGGAAAGTCTGTACACTGAGAAAAAAAGACGGTGCAATTAACTTGTTTTCCTCATAACACTTTTTAGTTGTAAAAATATATCAACATTTTTAATGTTAATTTTAGACCTTTTAAAGGGTAAAATTAACATGGAAAGGGGTAACTTTAACCCCCAATACACCTAAAAAGGGTAATATTTACACCGATTTCGGATCAATACTGCAGGGTAAAATTAACATTTCCGGATTGTTATTTTAACTTTTTCGGATTTCTCTCACTCAGTAAGAGTTCAAAAGTACAAGTGCAACAACTAATTCAGCACTTCAGACGTATCTTCACATTTTATTGAGCTTGATTCTCTCCAAGATTCTCTCTCTGGCTTCAAAATCCTTTAGAATTAAAACATTTTGCACTCTTGGGAAAAGTTTTAGATGATTGCTAATCAACTTTTGCAACAAGCTTGGCTATTTTTTCCATGATATTTTTCGCTATTGTTGTATTAGATCAATTCCTCATCACCTGTCGCCAATCGATCCGCAAAAACAATTTTTTTTATCGCAACATATCAGGAGAAAAATGGCCACAATCATAAAGTTATGCTTTTTCCTTTGAGTGAAAGAATGTGGCACCTACGTGCCGAGAGCTTTTAAACACATCCAAGCCTTTCTACATAGCGAAATACGATATAATTATTGTTTTCCGACATTTTAACAGTTTCTTCAATTGCTATCCATAAATTTTCTTCTACTAGAATTCTCACAATATTGGCATCAATATTAGTGACCCTTTAAAATGAAATTGATATTTCGAAGAATAAATCCCTATTTCTAAATTTTCAAAATCACTTTTCAATAATCCTTAGAGCAAGGACGAAATCTAAATAAACCCCCAAAATGTTTCTTTAATGGAAGTACATCACTTATAGATCTTTCCAAAATAAGTCTAGCATTACATATTACAAATGCACCTTTTCGTTCCTCATTTTGTAATAGTCCTCAAAAACACAAATCTACTTTTTTGAAGAATACTTTTGGCATCGAAGAGATATAATACACTAAAACCTTTCCAGTAAATGCAAACAGGTAAACAAAAAATGGTAGAGGTAACCTATGGGATACCGCTTAACGACATTCGCGAAAAAGTCCCAC
This sequence comes from Phlebotomus papatasi, assembly GCF_024763615.1. NCBI lineage: Eukaryota > Metazoa > Arthropoda > Insecta > Diptera > Psychodidae > Phlebotomus > Phlebotomus papatasi. Next base: position 32,811,809 of record NC_077224.1, read on the forward strand.
GAATACGATAAATTAGAAAAAAAAATTATATCAAATTGATTGAAAGTCAACTGCAATGCTATGTCATTATTTGCGAGCCACTACATGAATTTGTAATTCCTGCAAAAATTAAGGAAAATTATTGTTCAACTGAATATTTTCCTGGGAAAAATTACGACACAAATTAAGCTATATAATAAGTTTGAGCGTATTTGCTCCATTTAATTGTAATAGCCGAACTTGAAAATTTCATCAAACTTCTTCAAATTATACTGTCGCTCGAATTAAAAATCTCAACTAAAACTTACGTAGTCTGAAAAATTCGTAATTAGGCATAAAAACTTTATAATTGAACACTCCCACTTCCAAAGACTTCCAAGCACTTCATTTTCATCTGTACACCAATCCCGACCCTTATATCTCCCCATTGTTAAAATATTAATAAAGTTTTATGTTCTCAAGTCTGGGTTAAATTTACCAATCATATGAATAAAAATTCCCTAATTATAAATTTATTTGTGTTTAAAAACTTTATAAATTGTTGTAAGACATTTTTACAAAGAGTTTTCGTCTTATTTTTAGAAAGTTGCTATTAGTTCAGTTTTTAAATATTAGCATATTTTTCATACTACATTTTCGATATACGTTTTTCCAATTTGATATATTACATGTCCCGACGTTTTTATCCTGTCTAAAAAGTTCTGGAAGCTTCCTTCTGAAGCTTTCAAAATAACCAATATCATCGTGGATTTTTCGACGTTTTTTGGCGTATACCTACTGAATCTACTGACTTTTTTGGGATCCAGATTATTCAACATCATGCTACTGCTTGTACTCAAAGAGTACCTATAATCCGTTTTTCTTCAATCTGTTATCGCGTTACAGAGAGGGCAAACCGAAGGAGATATGAAATTCCAGTCTTCGGTGACTTCCTAAAAATAATCTAGACAGGTTTTCAAACAAAACACAACAAAGCCATATTTTATTTAGGTTTTCTATAAAATGACTTCAGGGATTTCCTCCATTTTTGTATGTGTTTTGAAGGTAACCCATAATTTCATCCCAACATACTTATTATCAGAAAATTTGCTATTTTGATTTTTTAAGGTCAAAGTTAAATCACGTTAGAAAACATATTTCTCAACTGATTGGCTTGAATTTGGATATTTTTTAAAGGTTTTGAAATTTTCAAACCAGTTGCATCGGTTTAAATCTGTATTGAATCAGTAAAGTACTCGTAATCGGTAAAGTACATACCTCGTATCTACATACCTCGTAGTTACGAGGTATGTTCAAAAAGTAAGGTGACTTTTTATTTTTCTGGAAAAAATATTAATTTATTCTTTAATATCTATTTTATTCCCTCCAAACGATATGTGGTTTTTGATATGGCTACGAGCTCTTCCGGCAATGGGGTCTTTATTCACTTAATCGCGCCAAAACACCACGTCTTTTCATGGGGCTTTTCAGTTCTGGGAATAGGAAAAAGTCCCTGAGGATCCTGGAGGTATGATAAAGTCAATGTTTTTGACAAAAATTACGAACACACAAGGATGTGCGAATATCTGAATATCTTAATCGACTACGAAAGTCCGAATAGTACCATTTCTATGTTACCATTTTTTTGCCGTGTTTTTTTTTTTAACACTGAGGATTGTTTCTTTATAATCATGTTACTTGAAAATGCGTGAACAAAAATGGCAAAATTTCTTTACATTCGTTTAATGAAGGAAAGAGCCAATGAAGAACTCTAGTTTTTAGGCCAGACATTTTGAATCACCTATTAACATTACGCACAGTTTCCTACAATTACGTAAATGTAACAAAACTTAACTTCCATACAAAGAAATTGTGATTGTGGTTAATTGCAGGTTCATACGCGATTATTATTGGTGATTTCTTAAACTTGCCGAGATATACTTTATATCATCATAATAATGATCTTCAAATTCTTATCCCCAACCCCCTGGCAAGCTAGCCTTTTTATATGCAGCTATTTGAAGCCAATTCCTAAATAGATCTTAAAATAGATCCTAAATAGATCAACTTTCCAGGGGGTTGCTTATCCCTATTTAGGTCGCGGGCTTAGGACATCTAGGTTAGTAGTCCATGCCTTCCGACCCTCCGCCACTTCAGGGAAGTGTTCATATGCAGTATTTTTAATTATTGATCCTGGTAATTCTTAAAATAGATTGAAAAATGAAAATACTGGTTTAGATAGTCAGGTAGAGGGTTAGAAAGAAATAAGTTCATTTTAATAATCATGTGGTCTTTAGATTTAATGACAGTTGGATAAATTAGACGGACAATTGAACAGACAGACGGACAAAATTGCACCGAGAGGTGTGATGTTAGGTGATTAAAATAATATTAAAAACGTCGTTTTAATGTCATCAATACTGGTAGTAGAATGACTAAAATTTTACTTATTTCACAATAATCGAAGTAATGTAAGATGAATGTCCAAATGTTAACGTCTCGATGACTATTAATATTATGATAAGTTTTACGATCATCTGAAAGAAAAATCAAAAATGTGGAAACACCTTCTCCTCAATTATGTTTGTTTCTTGTTTTTATTACATTTTAATACAAGCCTCTACGATTTTGCAGCTTGAGAATCGTTGTACGAGGAAATTGAGACCAAAAATAAAATCGGAACGTATCGAATAGCCAGCTTAACCGGCATGTAACATTAGTTGTATCAGGTATCTTCCAAGTGAGCCCCTCTGGATTGTTCAAAACTAATAAAGTTACATTTTAGCTTACAATTTAAGCATTATTACCCTCTAGGTCCGTAGTTCTCACTCTATGATTTTACCGGTTATTATTATAGGACTTAGTCTAGTTAGTGTCTGTAACTAGAGACCCCCGCTAACTCTAATTAAAAATGAGAGAGATTGAAGTTTTAAAAATAATGTTAAGGTTCTTTTTATGATTGTTAGGAATTCATTCATTGCATATAACAATGCGAATTTCGTGCTGTATGGAAGAAGCTTTTAGATGTATCCATTAGATAACATGTAGTTTTAAACTCGTTAGTGTAACATTATTGTTTTTAGTTGCAAAGCTATATGTGAGAAAAGGTATTTTTTGCCTTAGTGGAGAATTTCTGCATATGTTGACATGCAAGGAGACATATTTGCATTTCGTGTTAGAGAATAAACTCGTAAGGGTATAAGAAATCCCAAGCAAGTGGATCTTTCGTTTTCGGTAGATTGCAGACAATTTCATGATTTGCCGAAGCGTAAAGTCATGAGTTGGTAGAATCCGCTTATCCACTGTGCACAAAACTATTCAAATAATCCGATTACGTGTGCTATTGAAGAATCAAGGGAGAAATTGTTACATTTCACCTTCATCCTTCTTCAATTTATATCACGACTTCTATTTGCGATATTCACCCACGACTTTGGATGCCACACATATTGCCTCCTGAATTGGGTTTATTCACAAAAGATAAATGGCATATATCAGCCATATTCTTTCAACCCACTTGACAATAATACTTGCACTTTATGTTATCTGAACAAACTCAGGATTTGTGGACTCAACCCCTTTCTATTGAGCACATTCGGGTATGTGTTTAAACATGATGCCAGCAAATATTTGATAGGGATTGAGAGCTGTAATAACATTATGTATTCTGAAATGTGAGTGAAGGTATTTTATAAATTATATTTAAAAGAGAAAATGAAAGGTCATTTTTCATAAAGTAATGTACAAAGTCAAACCCAAAGTGTCTTTGTCTATTTGTACAGCAAATTGAATTAGTATTTCAATTTAATTTACAAGAACTAAGATCCATAATCTTAGATAAATTAAAATTTATGTACACAATCTCAAAAAAGCTCTAAGGATGTTTGAAAAATTGCTTTAAACTTTTTATTTGTTTTATATCCATCCTCTTTGAATGAAAAAACAACTTTTTAGGATGTTTATACTGTTTTTGTATATATTTAAATTATATTTTCCAGCTAAATTTTCAAAAGCATAAAAGAAACAATTTTCACTTTTCTTAATTGCCCCTTCGGGATGTTTAGTTTTCAGATACTATTGCTCGAAAGAAGGAGAAACAATAAATACGACTATGGAACAATTTTGAACTTTTTTTTGTGTTTGAGTTTTTATGCTGTTATCGGTTTAACGTATTTCATCAGTTCTAGAGAATTGCCGGTTATTTAAATGTGAATTACTATTAAAAAAAAATGAATTATAATTCAATAGATTAAGGGCGTAAAGGGCACAAAAGCAAAATGAAATCAAAATTATAAGTATTTTTTTTACAGACAAAATCATTCATGAATAGTAGTCTAGGGGAAAGTACTCTCCCTTCGAACGTTCATGCCTTCGAATAATGTGAATTTTCTTTTAATTTTCCTAAGAGACTTACATACAATTATCATGTAATTATCCATATATGATGATAAGCTAACTAATATTTAATAGAAATGTGTAAATCTTTTAAGGTACCGTCGTTGCGGGTGACTTTGCACTCGGGGGGTGACTTTGCACTCTGCTGTTCGTGAGAGTTTGAACAATTCTAGCACTTATTGATAGTCTTCGCCGATTCAGTCTACCATGTCAAAGTATATAGGGATATGTTAAGTACCAAGTAAGGTACAATGAACCTCAAAAGGATTCTTGTAGTTTCAGTAATAGTCAATGAAATCCTAGTATAGGTATTTTGTCAAAAAACGACTCCGCGAAAAAGTTATCTGAAGACGCAATTCCAAAATCGATTTCGGAGAAGTAAATTGCCCAAATCTATTCTAAATTTATCTGGCTAGAATAATCCACTTCGTTTTTGTTCATTATTTTTAGTAAATTCCTTTTTTCCACTATAGTGTTCCTAAGAACGCATGATTTATATTATAAAATTGCATTAATGGACTTTCTTAAGCTTTATTATAGAAGTATTTGGCCAAAAATTATCCAATTTTTTTTATAACTTAAGATAAAATGACCGAGATCTACAAGATGGTGTGGTCGCCATCTTGATTTGACAATTCTGTCCGCCATTTTGAATAACTGTCAAAACAAAAAACTTATCCGATTGAGCTGAAATTTTAGTATGTTCTGTCTGATGTCAAGACCTTTTCAGAACATATATAAAATCCGACCTAGGTCAAGCGATTGTCTGGATACTGGGGCTCTAAGTTCAAAATTTTGACATTTTCATTAATACAGAACTACGGCGAGCTTCTTTTATCGAAACCATCACAGAAAAGGCAGTATTATCGTTAGGCGATGAGATCTAAATAACAAACAAAAAGAAAAGTAATGTTTTTCTTTATAACAGCATATTATTTGAAGATCTGAAAAACTTTTGCAAAGATGAAAAAATAAGAAAATAAATAAATGCACTTTTCATTTATTTTTTTAATTATGTAAGAGTAAATAAATATATAAAATAAAAGCCTCAACCATTTCTAATGGCTACTGAGGCATTTCGTTTAGGTTTTAACATTCAGAATTAGAAAATAAAGATCGCCAAAATATGAATATTTCAAATTTTTAAACTTTGAGCCTCTGTATCTAGGTAAATACTTGACGTAGATTGGAACATAGATACGTTCTGAAAAGGTCTTGATATCAGCTACAACATACTAAAATTTCAACCCAATCGAACCTGTTTTAGATTTTGGCAGTTATTCAAAATGGCGGACAGAAACGTCAAATCAAGATGGCGATCATGTCATCTTGTAGATCTCGTGCATCTTACCCTTAGATGTGAAGATCTTCATTGTCGTTTATTATCAGAAATTGTTGATTTTTTAGTATTTATTAAAAAGTGCAAAGTCACCCGCACCTTATCCCCAGTGCAAGCTTTTTTTCTTGATTTTTTTAAACATAGTAAAATTTTATAAAATTAATGCTAGTGGCACAAAATCCATTCATTAACAACTGAATACAAATAATTTTACTCAAAAAACCCCCTCCCTTCACTTTAACTATCCACTTTTAGAGGGCAAAGTTGAAAAACAGCGAAAAAACGTGCAAAGTCACCCGCAACGACGGTAAATAAAAGAAAATTTATATTAGCCGTACTCACTATGGCGTTGTTATCTCGTAATCTCCGTAATCTGTTATCTTGTTATAATTTTTCATTTATAAAATACATTACGAGAACATAACGAGATAACGATATTACAAGATAACAGCGCCATAGTGAGTACGGCTATTATTCGATCGAAGGCATGAACGTTCGAAGGGAGAGTACTTTCCCCTACCAATTTTTAATTAATACATTTTACACTATGTTTTTGGAATTTTATGTGTTTTTTATGTAATAAGGGAAACTGTGCCAAAATTTGAAGTCGGAAACTTTTAAATTTGAGAAATTAATATTTTTTAGATAAAAAAAAACCGAGGCTATAAATGTAATTGCATAGATATAGTTAGTCTTCATAAAACTCCTTAAACGTTCAAGGGGTTCAAGGTTTTAAATTTAAAAATATGAAAAGAAATATTTTGAGTTTTTTTAAATATTGTCTTAGCAGTACATGTATATTTTAGTCATTTTATAGAAGGTGCACTAGGGAATCGTACATTTGCATCAGGGTAATTATGAATAGAGTATAATGTTTTTGAGTTTTGAGATTTTTTAGAGCTCCAGATGTGTAAAAGAAATTGACCATGAAGAAGTATCGTTTGGCCTCTCTGCCTTTCATTTTATTCTTTTTTCTTCACTTTTCTTTCGCTATTTAAATAAGTAAGGAAATCTCAAAATTTAAAATGAGATTTTTTCAAAATTACCTTATTGTGCCCCATATTCCAAAATTTATACTTCAGTGAATGTTTCTAGAACAATTTTATAGGATTTTCTTTATGGTAAGAGTTTACCATACAGAAAATTATTTTGTTATAAATGATTACTCGTAGTGTGACAAAAATGAATACATACTACTAAAAGTGACATTTACTTAAAAATACAGAGTTTATGCAAGAATTGCTTTTAGGAAATGATTAATAGTGACTGATATTGGAAAATTAAAAAGCACATTATGAAAAGATAGAACTTTCATATAGATTACAAGAGGTCCCTAGATAAATCCTGGGTAGAGGCAGGAATGTTTCCGATCTTCACTCCAGAGAAGATTCGGTGGTTTGAGCCTCATTTGCTCTGATTGACTATTCTCTGTTCATAAATACAATTAAAATTGGAAAAAAAGTTCAACATCAAAAGTAATGGAATATTCTAAACTTCTAAAAGGCCTTTGAAAAAATTACTGTACGAATAGTCAAATATTTATAGCGAGTAACTGAGTATTTCCGGATTAAGGAATTGAACCAATTGTGAATTTGTAAACACGAAAAAGATTAACGCAATAGGAAAAATGTTTCGAGCTTCGAATTCATGAGCACATCGCTTTATTTATCCAAGGAACTATTGCAAATACAATTTTCATGGAATAACACTAAATTTACGCAATTGAGCATTCCGCGAAGTATTGGTGACATCTGCCTCTCTGCAACCTTATTTGGAAAAACATTTTTTTTTGCTTTGGAATAAAACATTTTACATGAGCTTTAGAGCAGATTTAACATCTCTCAGAGAGTCGGAATGAAAGTCACAGTCTGTGTTCATTTAATTCAATTATTTTACTGTCGCTTTCACTATTTAATTATCCTATAATTGTGGAAAATGCTACTTGCCACATGTTTACCATTTTATTAAATTTTCACTAGGAGCTCTTCACGTCTGTTTCGGTGTAAATGGAAAAAGATGTTTTTTTTTATATTTTCAATGGCATTTACATGCATTAGGTCCACTTTCCTTAACAAATAAATAACATTTTAAATTTATACCATTGACTGTAAATTAGATATCTAAAGAAGATGTCTCATAATACATCCATCCCTTCTTTATTAACTTGGAAGACTCATCTTGAATTTGAAGTAATCCCAACGAAGCACTTGGCTGAAGGCACGTTTCTTATCTTGTTCTGAGGAAAAGCGCAAAGAGATTATTTTTTATTGTCATCATGGCAATTTCAAACACTTTTTATTTCATTCCTTTTTTTGTGAGCTGACAGAGCAAAAGAAATTGTGCACAATCTGACTACAGTTTGAGTTTGAAGCTCTTGTAAATCCCTTCCTTCGCAGAGAGAAGGCTTTTGGTGAAAATTCTCAGATTGCATTTAAGCATAATCCCATGCAGTTTTATGTTCATTAAACCCAGTCAATGTTGTGCAAAATTTGCAGAAACACAGCAAGTATAGAGCAAAAATCTCGTGAATTATTTAGTTGCGCATACTTCAAAGAGCAGACCTTCTGAATATAGAAAATGCACTCAGGCGACAATCCTTATGTGCCGTGTTGAAGCTAGAACTCAATAATGTAGTAGAAATGTCCTGATTTCAACGAAATTTACTCACTTATTTATAATATTTCCAATCATAGGTTTCATGCGATTTACATTATGTATATGGCTCAGACCTATTTCGAAATAAAGTTAAAGATAAGCTTCCTTTAGGTATGGAACTCTCTTATGAGGGTCAATTCAAAATAATTTAGTTTGAGATGACCTATAAATTTATGACTTTTGAAATGCTTTCAAAAAGATTTCTTTTTTAATAATCACATTCTAACAAATGTTATTACAACACAAAGTGTGAACAAAGTGTTATCTGACATGTTCCAGAAAGGTGTTAGGGGAAGGCTTTCAAGCTTCGCACATACTCTGGCTTCGAACATTTCTTTTTTTCGGGTCATACTAAACGATGTTTGCAAAGTAACAATACTCTTCAAAAAAGTATATACAGTTTTGTGTTTGGTAAAGCTAAAGCCATTTATTTACTGATTTTCAAAAATGACACAACACTCTTCGTGGTGTCTGCTACTGGCCAACTTCTTCCTCCAAATGGTTGTTCATAAAATTGATATTACACCAAAGATTGCCTTTCACATTAAATGTTAAATGAAATAATCCAATAAAAATTTTAAAAATGTAATAAAAAATTATTTTCTCGTTTTAATATGCTTGTAAATTGAGTGATCCAATTAAAAGACCTTTTGATCTAATTAGCGAAGAGGCAATTCACTTGGTGAATGCTAACTTATTTCAGTATTATCATTATTTTATAAATTTTCTTTAATATTTTTTTATAATTTTTTTATATTATGTTTGTGAATGAAACAGTGAACAATTCTATAGATTTATAAGAAGTAAAAAAGAATTTCATAAGTCCAAAAACAAGCGTTTAAGTAGTACTCTACGGAAAACGATCCAGTTACCCCACCTTACTATAGTTTTTATTACAATTTTCTTTTTAAACATCTTTCAGTAACTATCAATAAAAAGTAATTCAATGTTGAGGGTCGACCGTTAGGATGATATGAGTCAGATGTTGGAATTTCGGTCTAAAAACTTTCTTGTTCTTCTTTATGTTTTTATTGGCCGATGTTTCGATCCTTGGTCATATTCATGTTTAAAATTGTATGCAGGCCCTGAAGAAGGTCCCAACCAAGGATCGAAACGTCGGCCAATAAAAACATAAAGAAGAACAAGAAAGATTTTAGACCGAAATACCAACATCTGACTCATATCAATAAAAAGTTATCGTGTCGCACCTGAAAAATAATATATTGAAAATAAATTGAATATTTTTCAAATTAATGAAATAGCCTCAGAATAATTGACGGTTGAGAGTTCGTTTGTCGAAAAAAGCTCTTTCATTTAAATCAATTTGTTTTATTTATTCATTTTGGAAACAATAGGTGGAATCGGTGGAATATTCATCTCACTTTGTATTCAATATTCAGTTTATTAATTTGCGGCTAAATTTCAGTTACTACTGTGTTGGACTAATTCTGTAGAGACTACATTTCGTATAATTTTCCAATGCTGAACGTTTTTCTAAAAATCTAATTTTATGCACAAAATACAACTTAAAGTTCTTGACTTAGATGAATTTAAAAGATACACGCTGAAGAATTAAGATATGTTGAAATATTTGCATTTCAATATCAGAGGGATTAAATTTGGTTTTTGGAGCATAGGGGGAAGTGGGACACCTTTGAATTGGGGTAGCTTTAAAATTGAACTTTGCCGGATATTAATTTGGGTCCATAAACCAATTGTGTATGTTTATGATAAGCTTTAATTACTCTTAAAAATAGGAGAAAAAGCCCGATTTCAAATGTACCCCAATTCAAAAGGTGCCCCACGTCCTCTTAACCCAGAACGAGCTCGTGCTGGAGTTACAGACTATTAAATAAAATCATATTAACTAAATTTTCAAAATTGCAAAATACTGAGCTTAAATACTATACAAATACTGTAAGTTAAACACTACACAGACAATCTTTGGAGGAATCTTAGGAGATCCGCTCCCCAAAATATAGACCCAAAGCTCATTAGAATTGTATGAAGGACGAAATCTTTGTAACTCGAAAATATTTTTCGGTGATTCTTAATTAAGTGATATAATTGTTTTTTTCCAGATAAATGTAGGATTGTAAAGGATACACGCTTATTTAAACTACAAAGTTATAAAGCAGCATCGTAACAGTATAAACATGCTTCATGCACTGAAGGATAAAATAGAGAATAAAATTAATTAATTTTTTATATAAACATAAACCTACACGTAAACTTACTAAAACAAAAGTCCTCAATTCAATTGGCAAATATCCTGCCATTGTAGGTTTTACGGGATTTTGTGTAGCTCTCATAATTATTACAAAATTCATCTGAAGGTCAGGTGGCAGACAGTACCTAGAACAAATACAAATCTTAGAAACAAATCTTAAAGAAATTGAATGCAAATGATTACCATTTGGAGGCATAAACAGCACACTCAAAGCTTTCGCATGCAATTGAAAAGAATGTTCCTGCAAGAGTGACTGCAAACATATCTCCACAGCAACCTAGAATTAGTCCAATGCCCTGATACCAGAACTTGCACATCAGAACAAAAGCCAGGATGATAAGTATGGCAGTTTCAGACATGATCACAATAAACCCTTGAAGGCTACAAAAGCTATTAAAACTGCGCATAATCTTTAAATGACTCTGATGCTCAACCACTATAATTTTGATAATTTTGCAAATAGAAGCTCTATCTTGTTCAATTTGGTCATCTTTAATCAACTTGTCGAATTCCCTTAAGTGTTCCTTAAGAATTTCCAAATGACCAATTTCGAGTACCATGTGACAGAAAAAGTGGCCAGCAGAACAAATTATAATGTCCACACCTACTTTTGTAAGCATGATCTGGTATGTGAATGTTTCCTGAAAAAAATTAATTTATGGTTTCAGAAGGATAATAGGACATTAGCTTGCAGTATAACTTCTAAAATTGAAGTCTTTGAAACTCAGGACGTGTTCTTTGATCAAATTAGAAAAATTCTACATTGATAAAGTTTAACTGAATAAATGCATTAGAAAACTGATAAATACGTTTATAGTGCAAGGCAAGCTTACCAAGAACCCAATAGTAGTTGTATGATCTATCCCAGGAATATACATTTCATAGGGCAGCAACTTGTTACCGATCAATAAAAACAACAGCGTAGAGCAGATCAGTAAAATAGATCCACAAAAACTGAATGTTACTTTTACAATTCCAAAAACTTTCTCTGCAAATAAAAGGTATTGTTCACCGATCTTTTTGACTTGCACACTATTTTCCATTCTTTCAAGTGCTCTATTCATTTCTGTACTAAGTTCTCGAGCCTTTGTCCATTTGTACTTAAAAGAGTACAATCTGGCCATAATTGAGAAATAAATCCCAGATGTTGTAAGGCAGTACATCATTTGAACAAAGTCATGCGAGTACTGAACCAAAGTTTGAATGACTAAAGGTGGATAGAGAAGCAGTATAACATAGGCAATAACTTGAGATAGACTAAAAGCCAACAAATTATCCTTTACTAGGAATTGCAAGTCATATTTGGTTATATTATTATCCATTGATTGCAAGAGCCTTTCGTAGATACTTTTCAGATCAACTTTTAGATCCACCACAACTTTTGTCATCATCACTGAATGCTAAAGAAACCTCTGGACTTTTCGAGCCTTTGCTTTGCACTTTTAAATTGCCGTAACTTACATGGAACTTTGTATTGACAAAGAGATTTATTAATTGCTTGAACTAATTTGCCCAGGTTATTACTGCAATAAATGTTGCAATAGCAATCAGACTCAAATACTGCCCCATTATTGTTTGCAATCTTCAAGGATATTTTTATTCCTTTGTGTAGAGTCCTTAAAGACATTTTGATCAATAAGAAATAACAAATTGATTTAGTGAAATTGACCATTATTGGATTTGTGTATCCTTCGGCTCCTCGGTCCCATTCTCTTCAATGATCGATGATTCTAAAGCATGAATGGTCATTGTAATGGAAGAATACTGGTCGCACAAGTACAATCTGGCTAAGAAAATAAAATATGTCGATTTGTTATGTTTGCGTGACATAGAGTAAGTGTACCAAATTTTGGCATAGTTGCATGCAAACGCCAAAGTCTTAAGTATAAAATGTAATTTTTTTAATGCAATCTGTTTTTTTTTTGTTTATTTCTTTTTAAGGAATGTTATAACCTTGTAGATATTATAGTCTTTCTTTTCTCCAAAATCATTTTTAATACATAGCATATTTAGACATAGCAGTGGGTACTATTTCGGACACTTTGATTCTCATTGTCCCATACCCTTTCGGAATTCTTTCAAAGGTTTTTTAATATGGTTCCCTGATTTCATGGAAATTTGAGGAACAAAAGAAGTGGCTCAAATTGCAACATGGCCGAAATTTGGTACAGTTACCCTAAGCTAGAGAAGAATTCAAATTTACGATATAAAGGAGGATGGAACAGTTCAGGCAGATGAACATTTTTTAATGAAATTTTCCAAATATTTAGGAATTACATTTGAGCTGATTTTAATGGAACGTAGTGTCATCTAAGTAACTATAAGTATACTTAGTATCTCTGAGGTATATAATTTTATATAGGGGGGGGGGGGGAGGAAGTAGTTTCACACATGTATTACTTTCCAAAATAAAGCTTTTAGAACAAAAAAAAATTATAATTTAGGAATTGTCCTGTATGTTTTCAGATAGTCAATGAAATATAGTTTGAATATGGTTCATTTTCGTTTAGCATATGAGTGCTGGAAAAAACTTGAGCTGCGTATAACTACCCCGCTCTCCTCTACCATAATTTGAATTCGAAACCCGTCCGTTATAAATAACTGAACGTCTGAAAGGAGACATTTTCACAATTTAATTTCATAAAATGCACCGCCTTTTTCCAAAAACTCCGGGAGTAACTAGTGAAGAAGCATCCACATTGCGGAGAAGCGATCCTGGACGGTCTACAATTGACTTAGTAGGTTTTTCAAAAAGAGGATATGATTATGAATAATAAATATGTCTAAGGGGTCTAAGGAATATGTAGCGTTGCGTTGCGGCATTATTTATGATCAGTCCATACTTGACGTCTTTTCACAAAAATCATCAATTTTTGCCACAAAATGATTTCGAAGAGCCACGAAATTATGAATGTTTATTGTGTTATGATAGCAAATCACAATATTTTGGTTCTTCGAAGTTATTTTATGGCAAAAATTACAATGAGACTATAAGTATGATGTAAGGTAATAAAGGTAATGCCGCAACCCTGAAATATGTTAAGTCTACCTTAATACTACCAGTATTACTAATATTACCTACTAAAATTTCCGTCATGAGGGCCAGTTTTTGCTTCATGTGTGGTAGCTAATTGCTAATTACATAGTGAAAATGTACTTTGCGAAAAGCTTCCATGTGTGAATTAGAAATTTTATTTGACAATATTTATAAACTTGGCTTTTTTCCTGCAAGTGAGATTGTAAAGCAACTTTAAAGACACGAATTCGAGCATTCTGCAAAGTTTGGATATTTTGCTATATTGTTTTGCTTTGTTTTTTTGTAATAAAAATCAATCATTACATTTACCATAGTTGTAATTTTTTGTTGACTTGTAAAATTTAATAAAAATGATCCTCGGACTTTTGTTCACTTTGAATAATAAAATTTATTTTTGGTCTGAGGCTTAAAAGTTTTTATTAGATATTCTATAAATACATATATTATTTATAAACACAAATTAAAATTCGAAATGGAAAGCTATGAAAGTGCTTTTTAAATGAATAGTTTATTTCTTGGTGAATGCTTTCAGATGTTCCTAAAATTGAATAAACTAGCTATTGAATAAAATACAAATTGAAATTGAATTGAAACAGGATAACCTTTCAAATATTTGTGTAGCAACTATTTCAAAGAAGAAAAAGTAATGACCGAAGCCTATGATAAACAATTTATATGTGTATCATTAAGAGTAAATCAAGATAGGAATCAATACCAACCCTTAAGAAAATTATTTCTTGAATATGATAACGAGTCAAGATATAAAATTAACACTAGCTCCATTTGTGATCAATAGCCAAAGGAGGAGGATGATGGAAAGAGTGCTGGAATCATTTCCAAGACATATAATTACGATATGAGATGCTATTCCATTTATTTATGAGGTTCTTGAGCCGTCTGTTTGGTGAAGCAATATTAGACACCCCAATCTCATTCTCTTTCACCATTCGGGCGAAACATGAAAAGATTAATTCACCATAAAATGAACATTGAGCCATCATCGTGTTGAGGGAAACACGTCTCACGCCATATTGGCGTATGAAAGGATGAGCAGGAATGGTAGGAAAAGAATTATAGTCGAATTTAGAGAATAATCTGTCTGATAACTTTGCTAAAGAGAATGCGAAATGAGGACCCAAAAAAGTGGAACTTTAAGTTCTGTTTTAAATCAATAATATTTTATCTTTTGGACTTTACAAGCATGATTACTTAAAAGCAATTTATTATATGATAGGACATTTTTGTATATAATCTGACATTTTATTAGACTACAGATGGATGGTTTTGTCTCCTTTAAAAATTATACCCCAAAAGTTGAAAAAAAAAACCCAGATATACCGTATGTAGGGAGATAATTTAAAATGATTGGCGGTGGAGTTAAAATGAAGTGAAAGGATGAAGCTAATTCTAAAGCTCTAGTGCGGTAGATAAAGCTTTTTTCTTTATTTCTTTATCCCTCAAATAGAACCACAATTTCACGATTCTCTCACACTTCTCGTCATGCTTCTTCTTCGGTGTCCCAGAAATGGCATTTTCGTGTGGCTTGTGGGTGACTCTTTAGGGCTGTTTTGGCGCGTAACTATGGCGCAGAAAGTTTGGTTTTATACTTCACACATTGTGCCACAAGTTTAAATACATTTATATGTTAAATTTATAGAGTGTGGGAAAATTTGCAGAAATCGTAACACAATTCTGCATACATACAAAGCGCTTTTCCCTAGGATAGTGTGAATCCTAGCTTTTTGGAGCAGGCAACTATACGTATATACACCTATCAACAATGTAATTCCATCCTTGTCCCTAATCTGGCAAGTTTTACTCACAGGATAGAAGTCTTTGAAGCATATATGTATGAGTGGGTGTTTGCTTTCTAGGACGAAAGTTTAATTGTCCCCTTACCTTCTCAGTTTGGCGTCTAGGAAGTTAGAATGTCTCAATTGAAAGCTTAACTAGAGAGAAATGGGTCCACAAAAGACGACCATGGAACCATGGATACAATATATATAAAGTCCTTTGAAATATGTATAGGACTTGAGATTTCCCAGTGACTTCACACCTAAAACCTCTACATCATTCTTCATTGCTATAGCTATTATATACTAAAATTTTCCCATACTCGTAATTACAGGCTGAAACCTTTCCCAAAACACTCTACATTACTAAAGGGTTTCAACTGAATGATTTTGTGATGGGGTTGGATCCAAAACCTCTGAAAAATGTTACATATATCATCTATCTCGGGCAAATTACAATATCGGAATTTTGCTCTTGTTTTTCAAGATTAAATATATAAATTTCAATTAAAAGGCCCATATTTTATCATCATAATGCTAACGAGGATATTTGAGCATCAGAGCATTGTGAAGTAAAATCAATTCAGCTTGTGTGTTCAACCCCCTGCTGAGTCCTCATGCCTGAATGACTGTGCGAAAGATAAGCGTTAGCTTAAGCTTTTCCCTTATGTAATATGGTGTTTCCGGAAGTAGAAATTAAGGACGAAAGCTCACAATTAAGGGAAAGTAATCCATGGGAAAATTAAGCGTAAATTAATCTTTTTTCCACAATTTACTCTCCCATTTTGTTTCAGCAAAGTAATTCAGGTTTATTTATTATTTATGATGAAAAATCTAATTTTAAAAAGCTCAAATGGATTTTTATTTAATATACGAATTATTTTATGCAAAATGAATGATGCAATTTTGCAGAACAATTTCAAAACTTGCCATCACGATTATAAGGAGATAAAGTGAAATTACATTATGACATAATTTTTATTAAATGAAGATACCACATACATGTGTGACTTTTACAAAAGTATTTTCAGAGGGGAGAATTTTACTAAATAGACCGCTGGTCTGAAAGATTTTTTTGAATTCTCATAAAAAGGTGGACATGAGTAAGAATTCACTTTAATCTTCTTGATCAGGGACGAAGCACTTTTCACAGACCGAAAATCAACAATAAAAATGCAACTTATTCCCTTGACAGACTTACGACTTAAGTTGAGAGACGGCTTAACGTAATAATAAGCAAAAATGATGATCATATAAAATTTCCATCAGGTTCTAAATAATCCGTCTCTCTACTTAAGCCGAGAAACGGCTTAGTTAGTGGGAAACTGATATGAATGTAGTCTAATCATTATTTTGATTACAATTACGTTAAGCCGTCTCTCGGCTTAAGTCGTAAGTGTGTCTAAGGCATTATAATCAAGTTCAATAATACGTGTATTACCAAACTTTGGAAAATGCATCAGATATATATATAATTCGATATTTTTTTACATGCGTACGAACGATTGGAACTATTTAGCCAATAATTTTTCTTTGCGTGTAACAGTTCAAAATTATTGCAAAAGTCGATGAATAGAAAAGTGAGATGTCCGAAAGAAAAGTTTTTTTTTCACAAATTATACCCTTTTAGTTCCTCTAACAAAAAGTCTATATGCTAGCATCTTGGGCCACTCCAGGTCCCAGCAGTAGATGCCCAAAAATGAGGTTGGGAAAAGTGTCTTCTTCGACATAAACGGTTCTGGATGATCATGGCTTATCCATAGCAGATTAAGTATACGAGATTCTAAACGCTAATGAGTCTAGCTTTCCAACAAAATGAATAAAATTGATTGATTTTGTTTAATTCACTCATCTAATTATATTCATTAGAAGCTGAGACATACTATATCTTATATTAAAGAGGGGCTCCTGAAAATACCAATGAAATATAGGAAAAAGAGATGGCAAAACGTCCCCAGCTTTGCGGAATGCTCGAACTCACGAGATAGAGCTCACCGTGAATTAGCTTTTTGCATAATCTTTTGGAATAACTGATATACTAGTAGAGACCAAATTGAATTATAATCACAAAAGCATTTCAAAATCAAAAAATCGGTACTTAACCGATTCATTACCGATGAAGACCGATGCAGCCGGGTTCTAATTTGCAATACTTTTCTAAAAAATCCAAATTTAACCAAAAAGAAAAATGAGCCTTCCAAGTATTTGACCATTGACCTTCAATAATTCAAAATGGAGAATTTTCCGGTCATAGGTATGTTTGGGCGAAATGTTTGCCAGGACAAGCTCTAAAATATATCCAAAAATAATTGAAAAAGTTTGGGCCAATTTTTTGCAAAATTGGAAAAACCTCATTTTTTACCTATTTTTGGGGGATATGGAACGTTTGAAAGGGAAGGGGAAAAAATAAAAAGGTTGGGTACGAGATAATGTCATTTAAGGAGGGGTCATGGAAGACCGGAAGTCGATATCTCTTACCGTTTGAATTTTATATGGGTCAAAAGACTGCACAAGTACGAAAAACAGTTTTTTTTCGTTTTTTTTTTTTTTAAACAGAGCTATTACCCTTACTTTCCCGATCCATCACCGATTATGACTGATGCAGCCGGGTTCGAAATTGCGGTACCTTTCCAAAAAATCCAAATTTAACCAAATCGGTTGAAAAATGAGCCTTCCAAAGTGGTTGACCTTTGACCTTCAATAATTCAAAATGGCGAATTTTTCGGCCATAGGTATGCTTGGGCGAAATGTTTGCCAGGACAAGCTCAAAAATATATCCAAAAATCATTGAAAAAGCTTGGGCCATTTTTTTGTAAAATTGGAGAAACCTCACTTTTGACCTATTTTTGAGGGATAGGGAACGTATGAAAGGGGAGGGGGAAAAGTAAAGAGGTTGGGTACGAGATAATGTCATTTGAGGAGGGGTCATCGAAGACTGAAAGTCGACATCTCTTACCGTTTAAGCTCCAGAACAGTGAGAAGTTTGAAAAAAGTCGATTATATAACTGCTCTCTCTGAGTTCGAGCAGTAAATTATTATGTATAGTTAATTTATTTTCTAGTGCCAAGATGTTTTTTTCTTAAAAAAAAATGGAAATATCAAAAAAAATTAATAAAAATCGTTCATTAAGTGTAAGATTTTGAAAAGTTCTAATTTTTAAGTTTTAATATTGACAATAGCACATAGTTGGAGGTATACAAAAAATACTCTAGATTCTTATGACTTTCTACTTTGTGATTATGTATAAACTTTGAAAGAAAATAACTTTTGATATTCAGGAAACATAATTTTCTCTATGAGACTCTGATTCCTGGTATTCCGATCGTCCTTAAAAGGTTAAATAAAACTACTTTAATAGAGTTTACTGTTTACCAAGAGGAAAGAAAGTTGAAGATAGGTTTCAAAAACCAATAGAGACATGCTTTGTCTTCTTGACGATTCTAAAATTATTGACAGGGATTAACAGTCACAGTTAAAGTTCGAATTAGTCTTGTTTTTATTATCATAAAAAGCATTTAAATTAAAAGAACAAAATTTATAATATTTCCGTCTCATTATAATTTACCACTGAACAAGTCTTTTAATATCTGTTTAGTGTGGTAAGCTCATAAATTGTCACAACTTTGCAGAAAATTGGATTGTGAACATTCGAAATTTATTTTTTTAACTTCAACAATAATTTGTTTAAGAAATTTATCTACTTGCGATTCTTTTAAACCTTTCGGAACAGAATGGATAAGACTTGCGCTGTTAACAGCCAGCTCAAGTCCAGTGCCTCAGTTCTATTTATTTCTTTCGAACTTCAAGCATGCATGAACTGGCCTATATTCCTCTAGATATTTCTAATTTACGTTTGTTTGTAGATATATATAGACAATATAAATAAATAAATAGATTTAGGTTCAATTCAATTTAAGTTTCAAACGTCTGAGATTGTATAATTGTTGGTATAGCGACAATATCTCTTCAAAATTTCACATATTTCTGAGCTTTTTCGAAATGAAAAGCTTCCATAACAGCATATTATTCTCCTTTGAAAGCATTGTTCGAAAATTGAAAATATTTGTAATTGTTTATGAATTTTCAAATTCGCCACAATTATTCAACAAAAAGCGTCTCTTCTTTCATCTTCTCTGTCCAAAGCCTCTGTCATTTCATATATGGAAAATTTACTTCAGCATGTCACATTGTTTTCTGACTTAACTTTTTATTCATTTAGACTGGAATTTTCAAACATATCCCCAATATCCCTGTGGAATTATTTTCGCGTTTTCACTGCTTCAACGTTATGGCTTACAATTTTTTCGGTGATTCTGAAAATGTATGCTGCAGGCAGAATGTTTTGGCAATATAATAGAGTATGTATATCCTAAATTTTGGGGGCGTAATGTTTTCATTTCCTTTCTTTCCCTCTTTGTCTAGTATGATTCTGCAAAAGACATAAGGTTAAAAAAATCTATACCGCAGTGCAATCGATTATTTAATTCTTCTTTCCATACAATGTACTCGTACAATGAGCTAAGTTCTCAATAACATGCTGGAGTTTTTCTTCAAATTGGTGATTATCACAAGGTATGATGAGTGGAAGATTTTTGGGGGAAATACTCCCTTCATTTGTCCCTTCAGTATAGTATTTTCTCTCATTTACTGTGAAAATTTAATGAAGAGGAAAAAGTACACAAGAGAGACCCAAGTGCCAAAAATTCTTCCTGTATGTCCCATTGAGAAGATTTCTGGCACATTTCCCTCAAGAGAAAGCTAATTGATTTTAATGAGTCAAGTTATGGACAAAGGAATTTTTCCCATCACCGTGTTACTTCAGAGACTTTTGTGTCTCTTCTGTCCAACAAAGTTTATTCAATCTTTTGCTACAATCTGTAATCCAAGTGATGTTTAGTCAAGTGCTACGTTTTGTACATTTGCGATGGCTAATCTTCCACCCACCTTAACTTTAGGCCATCCACATCAACTTGAACGTGCCGGAAAAGTTTGGCGAGGGGAGCTCCCTGAGAAAAATGTACGTTCATTGATTTTATCTAATTTGCCCACAAATTGGTGAATTGTTTCGCATACAAATTGAATTTTCCTCTCATGTCCCTTTCATGGTCTTGCGGAATTTGTCTGCCCCATCGAGCTTGGAGATTTGTCATTTGATGCAAGATAATCAAGAAACTTTTCCATCCGTCTCGCTTATATGGAATGGTGCCTAATATCCCTAAGAGGATAATTAAAGTTGCTATACAATTTCACTCAAATGGTAATATGTACAATGTATATTGCTACGAAAATATACTGACATAGGCTTTTCGGGTTACTCACTGAAGAAGAAACTATTTGCTTTTCTTATACTCAAATTACACCCTGATGTTCTGGACAAATTTAGGAGAATTTCAACATAAGATAATTTTAGAAGTTTTTATCTATTAAAATTTTAAATGAGAGTATGCGACACTGAAAAAAAAAGAATTATTAATTATGTTATAGGAATTTTAAAGATATTACTCATTGAACCTTCAAAAAACACTTGAATCTTGAATTTGCATTTACTTAATGCTCATTAGGTTGTTTTAAAAAGCTCCCTTATAATTTATTCAAAGTTTATATAATAAATTACTCAATTATAAGAACCATTTCCAGTAAGGTAGGGAGTATGGGGTAGCTTCTCAGAAGGGCTGTTTCCTTTTTTTTCAGTTTCTCCACCTTTTCGAAAGAAATGGGACAAGATCTTTATGTTTTTCAATTAACGTTGTCCTACAGCCTAGGAAACTCAAGTTCCAGAACACGGAGCTTGACGCTCCTCTCTTCCTGGGTTTTCCCAAGACTGCCCCATTCAATCTCCTCGTTTCACATTAGTCCTTCTCCCGGCAATAGAGTTCAGGCGGGAGATTCAAAGCTCCTGCTAAATAAAAAATGGTTTTGGTTTGGCCCATACTACTGACTACTACAATAATACATCAACCCCATATCTACTAAAATCATGAACGTTATAACACTTCTTAATTCTGCAATTGCTCTTTTATAATGTGTAAAACGTTTAAATCTTGCAAAATTACATCAAAATAGAATTTTACAGGTTTAGTTTTTCAATTATGAACCATTGAAATTATATAAAAAAGTAAAATCATCATTATCAAAAAATCATTTGGATATTGAAAATTGTTTTTTGTGAATCCTTTGATCCTTTATCTAAGTATTTCTAATTCATATTAATTTGACATTTAAAAATGAAAAAAATTGTCGGAATTAATAAAAGTCATGTGCATATTCGTTACCTATTAAGACCAATAAGACCTATGCAGCCGATTGGGAGATTTAAGACTTTAAAAAATAGAATTTGACCAAATCTGTTTGAGAAATTCTACATTTTGAAGATTTTATATTCTAAAATGTTTTTGTTATGCTATAATTTATTATTATTGATATTATTATTATTCTTTTAAAATATATTTTTAGAACATGTTCTAGCGATCTATAATGATGATTAAAATGATTTTAGCGCTACAAAAGACCAGTTTGTGATGTTACATAGTGTATAGTGTAGGCTGTAGGGAGTTTTTCAAAGACCCTAAATCTGTAATCTCTAACGTTTTAGTTTTCACAGATCCCATGTTTACTCCATAATTATTTAATAAATTTTATACGGGTATTTTTCGAAAAATGTGTGTTCCATCCTGGCAAGAACTTCGCTTGGGACTTTCCGTACAACGCGTACAACTCTTTGACTGTTCTGATTTTCAAATTTTCTATAGCAACTTAACACCGTTTTATCAGCTCTCTTGGCATTCTTTCAGCTGGCATTCGATAGATGTGCCCGAGCCAGCTAATTTGGCGCACTCTGATGGTAACTATGAAGTCTGCCTCTTTCTAGAGGACTTCTACTTCATAGTTCGTTTGAATACCCCCTTTTAACTGATTTTTTCTTCGGATCAAAAATCTGAAAATTTTTAGGTAAGTCTCAAATTAAAATTTTGACAAATAAGAAAAATGTTGGCTGTTACTCTATTTTTGCATCAATTATTATTATTATTCTCTGCTTGGGTGTACCATGGATATAGTAATCATGTTTCACAAGAAATCAGCGAAAACGAAATTCTATTGTATTATTTTAGGTGCAGAATAATTGAAAGTATCTTGGTGAAAATCTTCAGAAGCACTTGCAGATGGTAAAGAAAAGGAGGAGTTGCATAAAATTCAGAACAAAAAAAAAATTATGTGGGATGAAAGATAGTCAAGTTGGGCAAATTGAATTTGAAACAATTTTCCCATAACCATAAATTGCGATAAGCCATGGCTTCACCATCATTTTCTCTCAGTAGTTCATCTTTTTTATCGCTAGTATTCCAAGAGAAACTGAAGAGCTGTATTTTGGAGGACTCTTTTCTTTTTGGGGAATGAGAGCAAGGACATTTGTGCGCGGGAAATGTCGAGATACCCCAGGTAGATGTCGTCAACAACGACATAATGGGATTTATGGGGATGACCCTCCAATAAAAAACGCCCATGGAGGACTGTATGTTGTGTGCTACATGTGCGTTTTTTCTGTTATATGAATTGAGCTGAGAGAGGATAATAAAAAGGCTTCCTCCATAAGAAAAATTATGAAGCAAAAAAGGGCATCTCTTTTGAAGAAGTTCAGGCCTAACCAGAGTGAAAAACTTATACTCCATACACTTGTTGGGAAATATCATCAACTTTGCAACACTTTGACGAAGAAATTTACTTTAATATATTCCCAACATGACATACTACCGCAAACCCCAAGTTGACCGAATTTTTCCGGAAAATGCTCCTCGAAACTGTAGTGAGAATTGAGTTTCCTCTTTGCACCATCGTTAGTTTTCTGTTGAGATTATTTATATTTTCCAAAGTTTAAACATGTATTAAAGTTTAAGCATATTATTTTGAAACACATGGGTAAATTAACAAATTTTTCTGACTCGTCTGTATCCGTAGTGTATTCAAATTCTATGGAAAATCACTAGATTGATTAATAAATGCTTATGAGTTTAATTTTAATTAAAAGTTTACATACGCATAACAACTATTTGCGCCCAATCCTAAATTGTGACCTAAATATATATTTATGTATGTAAAATGTAAATTATGTTGGATACATGCACGGAAAATGAATTTTACTACGATAAAATTACTAATTTTCTGAAAAATGTAGGGCCATATGGGTGGGTAACTCCGCATAATGGCAGCTGTGAGTTCTAGTAGTTTATCATTAGATAATAAGTATTCTGAAGACGACACTTCTATATATGTTTAGTATACAAGAAATTTAAAAATTAAAATCATTCTTCCTATTTTAAGCGGTACTACGCATATTAGGTGAGATTCTTAATAATCTCACTTACTATAATCCTAACAAAATCTCATGTCCTCCGATCGGCCCCAAACTTTGCCAGAATGTGTTTGGCCACTTCCTGATAACGAATATATGGATGACTAAAAACCGTTCCCGTCCGTCCGTCCTTCCGGCCGCCCGCTCTTTGGAGCTCAATAGCTCCTGAACTAAGAAAGATATCGACTTGCGGTTTTCGGATAAGGTTATATATCGGGTGAAAACTGCAACTTGGTGCACTGACCCCCCCACCCCTTCTTCCGCCATTTTGAATAACCCCATTTTTTGTTTTTTTGTTAGTATGTTATAACTGGGCCTTAGAGCTTTCTATCAACATCAAATTTAAGGTCGCCGAGCTATAAGGGGTCAAAGTTCGAACATTGACCGGCCTCTATCTCTGGTTCTAATTAACATATCGACCTAAATTTTGGCTTTTTGGTTTCGTCTCGATGAGCACTTTCAGATGGAAGTTCAAAAGGTCTTCACAGGTGGCGCTGCGATAGCGTCAAAATTCATCAAAATTCAAACACATTTTT